>NC_136618.1:14855144-15010144 GCF_933228915.1 Telmatherina bonti
CAAACCACTACATGTTAGTCATGAGGCATGTTGTCTTCGACACGTTGACTTTTTGTTGGCGAAGAGTTTTGTCTCATTGACCATGTTTACATGAGAGTTTTAATTGTGAATAAAAGTTAAATCCACTTTAAACTGATGAAAAATGACCATGTAAACACCTAATTTAGAATGAAAAAGACAATTTGCAATTAAACTTAAGTGTCTGGTTTATCGTTCTGCGCATGCTCGATACCTTGTCCCGTCCCGATGACGCACACATTTCCCACTGTGTTCTGGCTCCAGCCTACGTTACTTAATCTTCCTTTTTCTTCTCAACTGCAGTAAAAAGTTAGTTTATATATTTTGTTATTTATTATGTAGTTTTTTTTCATGTCATGATTTTAAAAAAGGAGAAGCAGAAAGTGGACTTTGTTTATTTCTGGTAGACGTCACGTCCAACCTTTGCCCAATCAGAACTCTTCCCAACCCATCGATTTAAGGCGGAATTAAGTAACGATGTGTTTCCATGTAAACCAGGAGAATAAACCAGGAGAATAATGTTATTCTGAATTATTTGATTCTGAATTATTAATTCAGAATTAAAAAACCATCATGTAGCTGTAGCCATTGTGCAGAGAGGAAGAACTGTTTACAGCACTGTGTTTAAAAGAACAGCCCAGTCCCTTTAAGAGCAAGCTAGAGAGGGAGAAAGTGAGACACGCAGCACGTCATAACCAGGTCTGACAAGCACCGGTCTGAGCTAGAGCAGGGCGGTCCGGGCAGAAAAGTTAGCTGCGAGAAATGACCTGTTTAGAATGTCCAAACCACAAACTTCAGCTCAAACTACCACAGCGGAGTCCCACGTCTGCTTTACCACTGCAGCGTAAAGTTAACTCCGAACCTTGCTGTAGCCTCGCCCCAGGAGGAATCACTTCGCCTCCGCTTCCCAATCTCGGTTTGGAGGTGGGAGCAGGAAAGCGTGACAGCTGCCTCTGACGGTGGAAGCAACAGAACAGAGCAGCACAAAAACTGTTTGTACTTCAGGAGCAAAAAGCCCAGTCGGAAAGACGATGAAAAATACCACTCCTGTGGGCATGGTGTTTCGTTCACCTGGCATCGGCCTCGTCACGCAGCCAGGCTAGGTTGGATCCCAGCATCCCTTCCTGACAGACTTTATTTACTTACTGTGCAATAAAGGTTTTAGAGCTCACAGAATATTTTATAAAATGCTTGTATGTGAAGCATACAGTTAACAAATTTCACATGAATTTAGCTTTATAGTATTTTTAATTTAATTATGGATGATAAAATGATGTTTAATTTGCCTGATTAGTCAACTGCAAAAATCATCTGCAATGCCGATCCCTACGTCCTACTCTTACCCTCACTGTGCTGTCACTCCAGTGAAATCCTTCTTGTCTAAATGAGACATAAAATTGCCCTTTTTTCCAAAAGCCTTGACAATTTACTAAGGTCTTCCTAAAATGTTTGACACGCTTTAGTCAAAATAAGACTGCTACACTGCAGCAGCTCCTTTTTTTCCCCCTTTTATTCAACACATCCCCTCAAAAGTGCACCATTTTCCTGGTGTGGAATAACCAGCAACTCAATGATGCCCCCTGTCTTCCTTCGGGTCTGCCTCTTTTATAAAATCTCTAGTAACACCTGAAGAACACTATTAAGATCCGGAAACTACACACCAAATGTATTTGAAAGGCAATTTAATTCTCAAATACTCCATTTCCCTTGTCTTCAGTTCAACCATGGACAAGTGGAAGTCACATTTCCTTGTCGGGATATAAAACGACAAGCAAAGTACAGCTAGAGGATTATTAGCTCATACGTTTCTGAAGGGAACTATATCAGAAATGATTAGATGTGATGTTAATAGCAATGCAAAGAGTTTAAGCCTTCTATTCCTGAGGTGCAACGGATGTATTTTCTTCTAAAGTTGAAGAAAGGCAGAGATGGGAGGGAGGAGGATAAGTCTAACCATTCTGAAAGAACTTTATTCTGCCAACCGGAATAGTTTATTTTTAGATATATGGAATCCAAAACAACAAAATTACATGGTTGCTTGTTCCTGAGTCTCGGCTTGGTAGGGACATCAGGCATGAGTATGTACTGTCATACCCCTTTCATCTATATACAATTAGCCTAATTTCCTCCGCAGTTTATGACTTAACCATCATTTTTATTTGATCATTTTGTTTCTAAACAAGTATGAAAAGGATTCTTTTAGGTGGGACTCCTTTGTTTCATCATTTTCTCAGTATTTCATGTATCACCTTTTCTTTATTTTTGAAGAAAACAAAACCTCAGACATGAAAGAGACGAGCTGTCTTTTTAACACCCCGAGCAGTCCAAATGTCAGACAAATCTACACTGAATGGAGCGAGCGAGAGTTTTTCCAGCTGTTTGTGAGCAATTTAGCAGAAAAATGTGCTATTGTTTTACAGCCTCAGCTGGTACATATGGTGAATCCCTTTTTGCTTCATCTCTCATGGAGATACAAACATGTAAGCGAGTGCATAGCAAGTGCAGCGCTCAATCACCCCCTTCGCCTGTGTCTAATAAGCAGTGCAGGTTACTGCAGAGAAAATAGCATGTCCTGTTGCTACAGGGTGAGAACTTATCTTGTACTTTGCCTGATTTCTATGACACCTCCTCACGCATTCAACATATTACCCAAAAGAGGGCACCTTCATGGCTGGCATTGAAATAAGGTCTGCATAAGCAATCTGTTTCCTACCGGCTCCACATCTGGACACTTGGGATTCCATAACCCTGAGTTTGTAATTTCATAAATATAGAAGTGTGTCCCAGAAACAAGACCGTAACCTGGGTGGGGGTTACTGAGGATAGATTGGTATGTAGGATGTCTCGACGGGCCAAGATGACTTTCACATATTTTTTTTTCTTGCTCTCTGTCATGGGTGTAACCAGATCTTAGCAAGACAACACAATGATTGACATTTGTGCTTGCTTTTCAGAGCATTTGCCGAAACTGCAGCCCAGACCTTACTCAGCAGCCAGGTAAGGTGACAGAAAAATAAGAGTCAATCTGTTTGTACGCAAGTGTGCTCTGACATCCTTATTTATCTGTAATAACCCATGTCCATAAGTCATATGGTCTGTTCTCACTTATTGGAAAGGAATAAATCGTCTTTGATTTCAGTTTTTATTTTCAAGCTGCACCATAGGGGATTTTGCAGCAAGTCTGATAATTTATGGAGAATAATTGAATCGAATGATCCTTTTAATGTCTGCAACCTCGTTGTGGAAATTTGTTGTATTGCTGTGCATTTATTATGACAGATCATTATAGTCTAAGATTTGCTTATTAGGGGAAAAGCAGACCTCAGAGATGGCTTTGCATGATAAAATCTATATCAATATTGTACATGGCAGCCAGGAAATGCATTGGCATCTACACAGGAGAGCTGCTATTTTGCTAAATCCATCACAGGGTCGGAGTGAGCGCTCACATATTTGACATTTAAGAGGGTTAGAAAAAGGAGTAGATAATACCCAAAGAAAGCTTATTTTTTTAGGTTTATAAAATTTGGCATTTTCATATGGATTTAGAGTTATGGAGGCATTTAGGAACAAATGAGAAGATGAGAGAAATTGATGTTATATTTTAAGGTCCTAGTGCAGTAATCAGTACGAGTCTGTCTGTCTGTGCATCTTTTAGAAGTTTGTCTTCTTGTCTCTTTGTACATTGACTCATTTGGGCCTTTGCTGATGTAAATTCCCAATGAGCTAAATAATGAAAGGAAACTTTACAAATGAATGGACTGTAAGTATTGTATAGTGTTGCTTCTTTTACCCCCACTTAGCCAGTCATTGATTGGCTCTTTGGTTTAAGCTTGTGGCCATTACCTTTCAAGCTAATGTGGAACAGCAGCACCTTCAAACGCAACGTTAGATGCTGAACTTTCTTGGCTGCTCTTATTGGTCTCTTACTTGGCTGCGTGGGTAGATGTGTGTTTGTGCAGCGAGGTAGTGAACGGACAGGAGAGGGCGGTGGCTGTAGTTTATCAGATGGTGCGGAGACATTAGAGACCTGCATTATTGATGCTGCGGTCAATAGAGGTCTCCGGTGGCCAACAGGAACTGGAAAGTGAAGGATGAGAGCGCGTGAGAGTGCGTTCGCTGGCAGTAAAGATGGGAACAGAAGAGAGGAAGAAGCGTTTTACTGAAGCAAATGGGGTGGGGGGGGGCATCTGTTTGTGCCAGAGAGTGCATTGAAATACTAAAGTGTAGCTCAATTAATTAAAAAGATATTAAGTGATATAATATTTGGACTACAGATGGTCGCATACTTCTGTTATATGACACAATGAAAATTAGCCTTTTATGAAATAGTTTACTTTAGAAATTTGTTTGCAAATTTGTTATTTTAAAATGTTATATATTGAAACCCAAAGGTGCAAGATAGTTAATAACCTTTAGGTTGATAATGAGACCTGCAGACTGGTATGATGTTGATGTCCAGTATCTATACTTGGAAAGAATCGCTTTACACCATGTAGACTGTCATAAAGAGTGCATGAAACTTTTAAAATGACAGATGGATGGATGGAGATGGCTGAAATTAGCAGTTTAATATGATAGATATATTAATTCATCGTAGCAATTTAGATGTGATGGAAAAATGCTGGAAATACCGAATAAGCATCTATATGTTTTAATGTCCTGATTAAAGAGCAAGAGAAAAGAGGTTTACCTCCTAGTTCCATGACTCAGCTGAAAGCAATGGACTCTTCAGATATCAGTTTTATTTCACTTGGTTGAAACGGCTTGATATGAATCTGAAAAGAAGATTTATCTAAACCAGGGGTATAGATCTTGCTTTAGTGTATTTTAATATAATATTCAAATGTGTTATTGGCAATATGTCAAATTATTCCTGTTAGAGCTCTATGTTATTTACACTGTCAAGTTAATATCATACCCACCTGGACCATCACTGATCTTATATTTTAATTCACTCACACATTACACCTGTCCGGGGTGTACCCTGCCTCTCGCCCAATGATTGCTGGGAAATGCTCCAGCTTCCCTGCGACCCTATATCGTACTAAATGGTTCAGAAAAGGACTGACTGACTCACATGGTGCTTTGCCTTTTTTCAGTAAGCAAATGAGGGATTGTATGTCGCTTTATCGTCTTATCATCGGGATCAAACTACTGGTTATCCAGTCGAGTGACCTCAAAGACTTAAACATTTTTTTAAACGAAACACTACAGACACCCTGGTACAGCCTCTTTAAACTTGTACTGACATTTTCAGGGCACTTTAAACCAAATTAATACTGTCTTTTAGTGAGTTATGTAAATATATGGTTTACAAATGA
Source organism: Telmatherina bonti (assembly GCF_933228915.1). Taxonomy (NCBI): domain Eukaryota; kingdom Metazoa; phylum Chordata; class Actinopteri; order Atheriniformes; family Telmatherinidae; genus Telmatherina; species Telmatherina bonti. The sequence goes on from NC_136618.1 coordinate 14,860,487, forward strand.
TTGCATCCTAATCCTTCATATTACAAACAACTTCTTTGTCTTTGGAAACAGAATAATATATTGATCAGTTATGGTTTTCTGCAACCCCCCCCTGCTCTCTGTATATCTCCTGTCTCTGTTTGTATGCCTTCCATGCACTCATGCTCACCCTTGTCTCTCCCTTTTTCCCATCTCATACTCTGTGGGACCATCTCTGCAGCTCTCGTCGAAAGCACCCAGGAAAGCTGCATTTTATCTTCAATGTGCTAGAGTTCCCAGCATGCCCTGAGAGGCCTGCAGGGAGCCGAGGTTTGTGTACTGGCTGGCTGTTTGACCTCATCAATCCCGACCCGGTTTTCCCTGTGAAGGCTGAACCCTCCAGCAGCCTGGCTTTGCCAAAGGTAAGAACAGACCAGAGGAAAGAAAACTGAAAGTAGATAGAGCACATTTGAGGTGATTGCCTTGTTGAATCATTTCTAAAAGCTTATATTTGAAGACACAAGCGTTCAGTTTCTTTAGTATTTGCAGTCCTGCACTTACAGGGAGAGAGAGAGAGAGGAACAAATGACCTGTTCTGAATCAGCTAAAATCCTGCCACATAATCCCCTGCCTAGCCTTATTTTTCTTTATGCTATTTTATTCTAATCAAGAGGTTCTTGAAGAAAAGGGGAAGTAAGTGTTGCGTATTGGTATAGAAATATGAAATGTCTGGCATTAGGGACTTTAAGCAGTCTGCAGCATGTTTTATGCTGCTGTGTGAACTCTTTAATGTGTCAGACACTAAAAAAAGAATCATCTTTGGGCCAGCAGGGTTTTGTGACTTAAAGAAATTAGCTGAAGTTGCAGCAAGCGAATCCTCAGTGAAAACAGATTCTATGGGTTGAAGCTCACAGATTTTCTCATCAGGATGTCTTAGAATATTAAGTAGGTCAATTAATAAGATTCTGGACCCACAGTGGCTTCTCAGCACTGTTGTAATTACTCTTGTTCATCTAAATGATTTCTAATGGCCTCTTCCTTAGATCCATGTGCGTTTGAGACCCAACTGCTCGTTTCGGCCTCCGTCTGACCCGTCGGCGCCCTTCATTATGGTTGGACCAGGAACAGGAGTGGCTCCTTTTATTGGATTTCTCCAGCAAAGGTATGCTTTCTGATTTCCAATATGCATAACGTTTAAGACCCATTTTTAAAAAGATAATTTTTGTTGTAGTTTTTTTTTTTTCTCCAAAATTGAAGTTAACGCAAAAGTTTGGCTACCCAGTGCTGTTGATATTTCATAAAACCTCCAAATATCACAGTTTGTGCAAAAGCATCTTTTCAACAGCAGAGTCTTAAAGTGTGGATCAGTTCAGTTATTTCTGAGTAGTTTTTGAAGGATTTTTACATGGTTGTACTCTTTTAAAGTCACGCATTTTTCCGTGTTGTTCGGGTCAAGATTGGGGGGTCATAATGAAACCTGCAGCTTGCATCTCCGAGGTCGTCCATTGTATTTTAGATGTTCTTTGGGCCATTATTCTTTTGTTAAAGAAAATCCATCCTTTTATTTTTGTATTTCTTGCAGGTGGTGTGATCCTGCTTCCATTATTTGATGGTATTTTAATTGCAATCCATTCTTCCCTTGAGTTGTGAAATATTCCCATTGCTACTGGCTGCAACACAAATCCGCAGTATGATTGAACAATCCACACACTAAAAAGTTGAAAAGATTTTCTTTTCTTGAAAAGTCAGCTGCTAAAAGTTAAACTTCATCCATCTGCAGGACTTCATTCCAAAATGCTTCATATTTCTTTTGGTGTTCATTTGCAAACATACTTCAGAGAAGGAAGAAGGAATGATCCATGGTAGTCGCATGTGTGCAACAATGCATCGCCTTTCCATGCTTTTTGCCTTTTTTTTTTTAGGAACCCTAACAGAGTATTTGTCCACAAAGTTTTCTTAATTGCTTACAAACTAAAAAATAAAATCTTTGAGGCACAGCCAGAAACCACTTTGCTATCTTTCTATTAGGGGTGGCAAAATCGAAACGAACAATTGAATATCGGGATTTTTTGCTTCACATTTTTAAAATGGATTTTTTTTGTTAAAGTGGAACTATTATGTGCATTCATTCATTCATTCATTCATTCATTTTCCGAACCGCTTATTCCAAGTCAGGGTCGCGGGGAAGCTGGAGCCCATCCCAGCTGGCTTTGGGCGACAGGCAGGGTACACCCTGGACAGCTCGCCAGTCCATCGCAGGGCACTATTATGTGCATTTCAGGATAATTTTTTTTTTTTTCTGAGCCCAAAAAGGGCTGGGATTGATCGAGTTATTGTCACAAATCGCTTTATTTACTTCAGACCGACCCTCTCCGTAGGATGTCAGATCAGCCTGCGGGCAAAACGAGTGGATTGAGACTCTTCCGCATTAAGCCCCGCCTCCCGCCACTGCACTACATCGGGAGCGCGCACCGCAACTGCTTTCACCGTCATTGTAACATCTCATAAACAGAAGGATTAGGCTAATATGAACTCAATAAAAAAAACAAACTACAATGTCAACACATAGCATACAGCCCTACATGTTGGAACCTGAATCAGACCCTGAAAACGAAGTGGAAAACAGCAACCCACAGCAACGAATGCAGCAGGATGTCTCTCTTTGGTAAACTCACCAGCCATCGTTGGAAATAACTTTATCCCACGTTTTCCACCCGCCTGATGTATTTGTACATGCCCTTGTTAACCAGTAGAAGGTAACCAATCACCAAACCTTATCCCCCGGGACGTTACAAGGATTTTGAAGTAGAAAAAACTCTTAAAACGACGCATTTTTCGTTGCCATGGAAACTGAACAGAGTGTGCTAGAACTCAAACTCAAACATGCGTTTAGGTGATAAAAAACAGCGTCGTTCACATGTCTGATGAGGATTCAACACTGTAACACTGTAGAAAGCTCAGAAAACTCGAAATACCATAATAGCACCCCTTTAAAAAAAACAGATTAAAAAAAACAAAACAAAACATAATACATTATAAAATGTTTGTCATTTTTATTAGTTTATTGATCTTTTTACTTGTCTTCTTGGGCATTTTAGCAGCAGAATGATGGTCTGGCTACTGTGTTGTTGTTTCCCAATTGAAATAAGGAAAAATAACGAGCAAAAAAAAAAAGTTTTATACATTTTTTTTGTTTTGTTTTTAATCTACAAAAATCAGCAATATCGAAGAATTGTGAGAATCGCAATTTAATTCAAATCGGCACCCAAAAAAATCGGAATCGAATTGTATCGGGACAAAAGCAAATCGTCACAGCCCTACTTTCTATCATCCTTTCTTGCTATACGGTCATCAGTTATTTTAAGTTACACAGTGTGAGGCGGGTGTCTGGGGGAGCATGCAGCAGCTGAAGGCTTAATTATTGTGTACAGTCATGAGGAAAAATTAAATCCTATTCTAATAGGAGATTTTACACATTATAACATTAAAAAATAATCTTGTCCCTAAAACATCTTTCATGTAGAACGTTGCCATGGGACAAAAATTGGGAATCAAGAGGGGACCTGAACAAAATTTGTCTGAGTTCTGTGCCATTTGTTTTAAAAAACAAATCCCCACTTGGATGCAGGATGAATGTGCCAAAGTGTAAATTGAAAGTGCTAACTTAACTGAAAAGGAGGAATTGAAAAGCAACTGAGAGGATGTGGCATCCTAATATCTTCATGGCAATATAAGAGATTGGAGAATTTAGGTCCGTAGAGAGGCTACACCTGTACAGTGACCTCTTCCAGGCCCACTTTGGGCTGAGTAAGGAGTAATCTGACAGCCTGCTGGGAAGAGTTGTGCAGAGTACACAAAAATGAGAATCAAGTTGATGCAGTCATCTCTCTACACAATGTCTGACAATTTGTCTGCGATGGGTGAGTTGTTGAGATCTGCAGATTTCAGCTGATTGGACATGTCGCAGAGCAGTGTCGACTGCATCCCACATGAAAACCCTTTAATAGGCCTTAGAATGAGCTAAATACAATCTTAGATGACCAGCAAGATGTGCCAATAATTAAACTGAGCCAAATGCAAAAGTACGAGTTGAAAACTAAACACATTCCATCATTTATTAACTTTTGCAGAAATAACCTAAAAATGATTTACTGTATAACCATGCCAGTCTTTCAGATTGTTGTAGAATAATTTTGGCTGAATCTAATTTACAACATAGTTCCAGTTTATTAATGGTTGCAGTGATTCGTTTGTGCACAACGTCCCACCATAGCACTAAAATCAGACTGATGTCTGGACTTCGGGCCATTGGAACACGTTGATTCTTGGGATTATTTGACACAAAAATCCTTATTTTGTGTTCTTATATAGAATATTTAATTAAAAAAGATCTATTCCCTATTTCACATGTTTTGTATGAAGCTTTGATATTTGGACCAGCTGGCATTTTCTAATAACTTATCAAACATATAGCCATCATAAGTTTAAATGGGTTTTTTCTCCTTGGTAAAAGTCTTCCAAGTGCCCATGTCTCATGGAATGCCAACATTTTTGCATGTTGCACCATTTTTATCTCTAAGATATCACTAAATTAAAAATAATCCACTACCCTGCCTATAATATTGAGGGCAATGTTTAATCTAAGCCCTTCAGAGCTGTGAAACTTCACCGTTGCAGAAATTTTGAGGGAAAAAAAACTCAAACCTATATTGTCATGTTTCAGCATTTATGTATTTTTAAATTCCCTCCTTTTTAAAACATTGTGGTCAAGATCAGTACTCCAATGCACTCCATCCTGTACTCGTGTTGTGCCTTTCAAAGGCGGCAGCTGTTGCAGCTCTGTGAAATGTTCATGTCAAGCGTCAGGTTACGTACTGAGTGGTGCTAAATGTGATACTGATTATTCCTGCTAAAACTGCACTCCCAGGGATGAATATTCACAATGCTGAAGTGTTAAGTGCACATCATCTTGCATATTTTTGAGCAATCTGCTGAGAAAATTAAATGAAAGCTGATAAAAGTCCACATCACATAAAATATAGTAAGTCTATCAATGATGGCTGTGATCACGTCAGGGATTATTTTAGATGCCCGCTTCACTCACCAGGACCTTCTCAAATGCACACATTTAAGACGGTTGTAATAAAAAGTCCGGATTCAGAGCAGCACATGGGGTGAAATTGATTTGAAAGTGAAGTCCAGAAGGTGGACATGTTATTGGAGTAAATCATTGCTTGTAATTGTCAATGTTGTGCGAGGGCATCGACTTGTAGATAGCTAGATGGTAGTTCTTTCCGGCTTGTTAAACCATCACTGTAAGTTTCTGCTTGGAGAGGGCCATCATTTCTAAGAAAAACATGCCATTTTGTTTAATTTTCCAAGCTTATGAATTGATGTCTAAATCAAGATTGCATGAGGATGAGCTGTCAGAGGGGTTTAATGTGACTGATGCGTCTCTGTCCAGGCTGATGCCTGCGCGTTAAACCATGCTCACAGCGACCATGACTTGTCACAGAGCAGAGTAAGCCTTTTTTTTTTTTTTTTTTTTTTTTGGTTTCAGGCAGACTGACACGTCTAACTCTTGGGTGGCTTTGAATAAATGAGGTTGTGCCCCAGTCAACTTCAATTGTCTCTAAATCCCTTGAATGCCTGCTGTGTTGTGGTGGGTGGCGTCAGTGTGTGATTGCTCTGAGAGGTGACACAGCTCTGGTTGAAAGGATGGGAGCGCTGGATCGTCCGCTGTAGGAATGAGAGGGAGGTGATCATCGGGTTTGAGGTGATGTCTTAACTGCTGTGATGGAGGATTTCTGAAGATAGCAGATGTTTTAGGACTGACTTGGTCACAACACATAATGACTGAGGTTCAGCGTCGGGCCGTTTGTTGTGCGGCGGTGATAGTCTACAAATATGTCAGCCTTATTTCCTTCTTGCAGCAGAGATCAAATATCGTTCTCTGGAATCTGAGATAAAAACACACATGCAAGAGTTTTATTTTAAAAGAATGCCCAGACATCAATTGATTGCAGAAGGCTTTATTTTATAAACCAACACACAGCCACACACACACTGCCCCTCATCAAATATTTCCTTGTAAGATCAGTGTTTATTTTTAAAATGCCCTTTATTTCACACACAAAAAATTAAGAAGCCCTTCATTGTTCCAGTATGAGCTCATGTGAATCGATTTATCAGCTCAACTGTCCTCTGTCCCTCCCCATGTTTCTCATCCTCTCCCCTGCCAGCTGCGTATTGTGTTGGAGGATTATATGAACCTGTCATGGCGCGCTGCATTGTGCAGAATCTAACTTGGGATTCTAAACAAAGCCTCGCCAGCTGACGCTGCACTCTGATAGGAGATAACAATCACCGGTTTGTCAACGGGACGCCGTATCTGCCTAGAAGCTCGAGACAGGTCCTGTTGGCAATAAAACAACGCAGGGTACACTTCGATCTCTCTCCCTCTCCCGTTCCCGCCCCCACTGTTAATCGATGGCTGTTTTCAGAAGTACCTTGAAAAGAGTTTGGAGCACCGCTTGCAAGTGGAAGAAGAGTCTCTAAAGGTCAGAGTCTCACTTGGTGGTAGTAGGAGATTGGAATAAGGCCAATCAGTTGTCTGGCATTGATTGCTGTCATTTCCAGTTTTATGGAGAATGAAATTCTGTGTTTTTCTGTTTATCTTGCAGCATCGTTGGTTAAATATGGTATGCGTTAATATGCCAAACAGAGCCTCCTCTTTTGGGAGAAAAAAATCTGTCCTCTGTGACACAAAGGCATGCTTGATGTTGTGGTTATGACGATTTGTATTAAAGTTTGTGCTTCTGTTCATCAGTCCGGCCAGATAAACACAGCAGAGCTAGAGTGTTGTACTTCTGTTCATGGCTGTAATTGTTTATTGTTATGTGTGCGATACAACCTCGAGCTGTGTTTGGGTCTGGGCTGTTTGTTGTATTTCTAAAAGTACAAAGCCATTCAGCTCTCCTCTCATGAAGCAGAAAAGATGAAGGTACGAGATAATTGTAATATTTACCAAGTCTGAACCTCAGCTTTCCTTGCAGCCCCCACCTCCTCTCCATCCTCCTCCTCCTCCTCTTGCTGATCAGAATGGTGCTGAAAGGCAACAGCTTCTGATTTAGACCCCAAATGGAGTGCTCTGTAGATGCTGTCTTTCCCCCATGGGATTGTATTGCAGGCTGTTATAGCGTTGGGGATGTGATGTGATGTGATTTGTATTCAGGGAAAGGCGCCGGTGTGGTCTACTCAGAATGGAACCTAGGTTTTTCATATTGGTATTGATCCCTTTAGGGCAGGCGGCGAGAGGAGAGAGATGAGCCCACTAAAATGAGTTTACTCGAGGCTGTTTGCAGATCAGAAGATTCTCGTCCAGGATGCTAATGGATGGGATCTGAGTGTTCGCATCAAGTCTGCCAGACAGCTCTGTTACAGGGCTTCATGCACAAACATAGAGTTCAAACAAAAGCAATTTTTATTAACGGTTAACTTTGCATTTCATTAATGAGGGCAAAGCTTTGTTTTGCTATTCACCATCATACGTTTGCATTGATTTAGTTTCTCTCCAAGGCTAATTAGTATATAGCTGCAACTAATAATGGATTAATCTGATCATAAATCTTTTCATCTTTTAGTTAAAAAAAAAAAAGAAAAAAGAAAAAGAAGAAATTCTTGAGAAAGGAAAACCCATCCAGACCAGCTGACCCAAAGATATTTGTTATTTTGACATAAAACACAAAATAACATTAGGCATTTACATTTAAGAAGTTTAAAATGACAGTTAATGGGAACATTTGGGTGACATAATACCATTGTTTCTCCTTTAAAACAGAAACATGTTCCTTGTCTCTGTCAAACAGTAGTGGTGAAAATGATCAACTTTACTATGAACCCCAGACAAACAGTGTTTCTGCTACCTTTGCTTTTTTTCTTTTATACTAACCTGTTTTTGTCTTTTAAACATCACATTTAATTTTTCATTGCAAAAAGTGTTTTTCATCTTAGACTCTGATCATGTTGTCTGAACATGGATTTGATGCAGAAATCTTAATATCTGTTCTTGTTCTCATGTAATCTTGTTTATTGTTTGGTTGTAGTTTCCATCAACTATAATTGTCGGTCCAGCCAGATATTAAGAATGTGTTGTCAGTGTTGTATTTTGGCTTTGTTGTACCAAAGTAGTGTATTCATGATTAATTTTTAAGCATTTTTATATTTATTTATCAGGGCTCATATTTATTTTCTCCTAACTAGGAAGAGCAGGATTCCGTCATTTATTCTCTAAGTGGTGCTTGGATGAAGCACTTTTATTTACAGAGCTTATCATGAAAGGATCAGTCCTTCTTCTCAGTTTGTCACTTTAGCCTCCAACTCTGCATCCATGTTGTGGGAAGCAGATGATGGCTGCTTCTGTTGACCATCAGCTGACTGGTGGCATTGTGAGAGGTGGAGGGTCAGCCTGTGTTATCTGAGAGAGAGCTGTCAGCTTTGCAGCAGGTGTGTGTCATAGATAACCTCATCCCCAGAGCTGATCCGTGCCGTTGTGTAGCCTGCAAGGGATTCTGGGAAGTTTGCCAAACTTAAACGCCACAAGAGGAATCACTTCTACAGGTGTGTTTTTGCACCGATGAACAGAAAGTCTACGAGTAAAACCTACTTAGATATGCACATACTGAGTGCATCTGTAGCCGGTTATTGTGATGGGATCCATTACTGTTTGGGTGAAATCAAATAATACTCATAACGTCCTTGCTTGTGCATGCACGCTCATTTCCGTGCAACTGTGTTGCTTAGCGTACTGTCACTGCAGACACTACTTTATAGCATCAGTTCTCGACTTTAACCTCTGCTGCGAGGAAGGACTCCCTCTCCTCCATCTGGTGTAGTTGTCTTTTTTTATTGATTGACTGCTAACATTCACTTGTTTGACTTTCAGAGAGGAGGAGAGGAAGAAGAACCCCGAGGCCTTGTTTGGCGAGACCTGGCTGTTTTTTGGTTGTCGCCACAGAGACGGAGACTACCTGTTTAGGTAAGCTTTTTTTTTTTTTGTCTCTTTTCAGGACAGTGGCCTTTAATATAGCATTCCATATAAGCTTAACCTTATATATGTCATATGTTTCCTTTGTCTTCTTACATATCTAATGTACATTCTTTATATTGGAATCTTTGACCTTCATTATAAAATAAAAAGGATCTCACTTTGTATTCATGAGGTGGATTTTCTGTCTTCACTTTTGTACTCGAGTGCATGAAAATTGCACTCAGCAGCTCCAGACTAAGATTTTAGATGTAGATTAAAAAATGGACACGCAAAGTTGTTGAAGCAAGACCACATTTGCTTCCCTTGTGAGTTATAAAAATAACCAAAACTCACCAAGGAATTCTTTTGACTTTAATCATGAAATTGTGCCACACCACAGTACACTTAATAAGAAGTGTGTGACAATTTGTCATGGTTGGCCACTGATGGCTGTTTCTCTCATTAAGAAATCCATGTTGCTAAAGTATCCAGATTTGTTGATGTCACAAGACTTTCCACTCTTTGATTTGATAAAGTCATAAATGTTTTACAGAATCACGTAGGAGATTTGAAATATAATTATAAAAACAGCACTTGGATATAAACAATGTCATTAACAACTGATGCCAATAATGCAGTCCTTCACAGCTGTAGAAAACATTTTAGGTTACTTTTGTGTTGTTGTTTTGGTTTACACGCCACAAACACTCCAGCCAGAAGGGTGTACAGGAAAGCAACTTTATCATTGCCACACTTTCGTCTTTGCTGGCTCGCCATATCCAGTCATATCAGAGAAATCTGGTTCTATGATTGGTGACGGGGGATCTGTTATTGGTTTTGTGTGTGTGTGTGTGTGTGTGTGTGTGTGTGTGTGTGTGTGTGTGTGTGTGTGTGTGTGTGTGTGTGTGTGTGTGTGTGTGTGTGTGTGTGTGTGTGTGTGTGTGTGTGTGTGTATTTAAGCAAGACTACATAAGTTTCAGACCTTAAAACTCTGTGCTTCTGACTTGTTTTGATTGTCACTGAAATTTATTATAACCCCCTCCCGAACAGACACACACACACACACACACGCACCACCTCTTTCAATTTATATGCTTTCCCTTGGTTATATCATTCGTCACCATGGACTTTAAAATCAGCATTACAGTATCGGTATAAACCTGATAATATCCAATTTTACATTTCCATTAAATCCATTACCCCTGACATCCTCTCCCCCATCAAAAACTGCCTCTCCGACATAAAACCGTGGCTGGAAAATAACTTTTTAAAACTCAACAGCAATAAGACAGAACACTTCATTACTGGAATCAAATCTCTTCCCTCCTCTTTACAGAATTTTACCCTCCTCACTCATGGTCATATTATTAACCCCACCCCCTCTGTAGACAACCTTTGTTTCACAATGGACTCCACCCTTTTGTATCAAACACGCATCAATAGTGTCACTAAAACATCCTGTTTCCACCTGTGTAACGTCGCCCGCCTTGTTCCCTCCCTCTACCAGTGAACAGTCGAAATACTCATCCATGACTTCATCACATCTGGACTTGATTATTGCAAAAAACTTTAGGAGGAACCAAGAAAAAAAGCAGACTGACTTTTACTGGCTGGAAAGAGCTCTGAAAAGACACAGGGTGCAAGATAAATGTTGAAATAGCAGTCTTTTCAAGGTGCCTCAGTGGGAAAATCTGCCATCGTTCAGTTTTGCTTCTTTTTTCAGGATGTCTTCTTCAAATTTTGCCCCCTTCCAGAAAATCAACACATTTGACACATTTTTTGCACAAACCACATAACATTTCATTCATAAGAAGAACAGCCTGTGAAACAAATAAAAAATTGCTGTTAAAAGAAGAGAAGAATAAGCTTAAAAAATGGTTATGCAAATTACCCAGTTAATACACACTTAGTATTTGCAATGTCAGGATAGATCTCAAACTTTGAACGTGATACTTTAAAAAGGGAATTTATCTTTTACCTTGTGCCATAATAACATGTAAATCACAAAAGTCATTGACCAAATCATCGATTTATCTTCCTGTGATATATACACTACTCACAAAAAGTTAGGGATATTTGGCTTTCAGGTGAACTTTATGGAAAATGCAATATGTTCATGCTACAGTGATATAATATCATAAAAGTAAGACATTTAAGTAGAAGGATGCACTACTGATTTCCTCATCTCAAAAAATTCATTCAACACAAAAGGTAACAACAATGGTAGTTACACCACAACAAAAAATTTGAACGTCTCAATATCTCGTCATGTGCCCTTGAGCATCAATTACAGCTTGACAACGACGTCTCATGCATGGCGTCCCACTCTTCTTGAAGGGCAGCCCTCAGGTCATTGAGGTTCTGGGGTGCAGGGTCTCGAGCCTCTACACGACGGCTCAGCTGATCCCACAGGTTTTCAATGGGATTCAGGTCTGGAGAGAGTGCAGGCCGTTCCATTTGAGGTACACCAGTCTCCAACAGCCGTTCCCTGATGATGCGGCCTCGATGAGCAGGAGCATTGTCGTCCATGAAGATGAAATCAGGCCTGTGCTGTTCATGTAGGGGCACAATCACTGGATTAATGATGTTATTCAGGTAGTATGGGCTTGTCACTGTACCATTCACAAAGTGTAGGGCAGTTCTGTACCAAGTGGACACCCCTGCCCACACTGTAACACCGCCACCACCAAAAGCTCGCCTGGTGACAACAGTGGCTGATGCATAGCGCTCTCCCTGACGTCTCCAACATCGTTGCCGGCCATCATTTCTGCTCAGTGTGAATCGACTTTCATCAGAGAACAGCACTGAGGCCCACTGGTTCCTCGTCCAGCGTAAATGCTCCCTGGCCCATGCAAGACGATGATGCCTGTGCGTGGTGGTGTGGTCAGGTACCCGTGCAGGTCGTCTAGCAGGCAGACCACGCTGATGGAAACGGTTTCGAATGGTCTGACGTGACACTTGGGTGCCTCTCACCTCTCTTAAACGTGCCTGGAGTTGAGTGGCATTCATCATCCGGTTTCTCAGGGCAGTGTTCACAATGTAGCGGTCATCAGCACGGGATGTGGCCAAAGGACGTCCACTTCTAGGCCTTTCTGTGACTCTTCCAGTCTCTCCATATCTCTGTTGCAACCTGCTGATGACACTCTGTGACACTCCAAGCTCAGTGGCCACTTCTGTCTGAGAACGTCCTGTTTGAAGCATCGCAATGGCAAGGGACTGTTGTTCCATTGTCAGGTGTCGTCTTGGTCTCATGATGTCAAAATGTGAACAGCATGATGAGGACAACTGTTTAAACACCAGCTCTAATTGAACCAGGGCATTTATTGGTCAATTCAAGGATCACACACCTGCCGTGATTTTTGCCGTTAAGCTCCTTGTTAGAGAACAGCAACTTGAGCAAAATTTATTGAAACATTTAACAGTTGGACATGTGCATTTAAAAGCTTAGAGTAGATCACATTAAGTTCACCTGTACAGGTTTGAATGCATTTTAGGCTTGTTGTGAAATTTCACCCAAAAGCTGAATATCCCTAACTTTTTGTGAGTAGTGTATGCCTAGACTAATTAATTCTCTAATCTGTGTTAGATTTTTAATTGAGGTTTAAATCCATGGTGGATTAAATGCTTTATAGTTAACATAATGGAATGATGTTTGGCAATTAAAGCGCTAACATTTGATCAACAAGTAAAATGTGTGACACAGGCGGAATTTTAAGATGACATCTGAATTATTGGTTTTAGATGTTTTAAAATCAACATTTGTTTAATAGCAGGTGATTACTTTTCTTTTGTCATAAACTTTTCTTTCCTATGCATTGATAACATTTAAAAGATGGTTTCTATGTTAGATGTCATCAGGAGGCAAATCAGTGAAATTCTGTTTCTTTTTTCGACAGACACTTTCACAAACTGAACATTAACTACTACAGAGCAGAAGTTGACCCTATGTTACCATGGTGATCTCACTTAGTTAAAGGAGATACCTCTGTGAAGCCAAACACTCTGACTTGACTGAAACATCACCAGTGTAGCTTGCCAAGTCATTAATCTCAGTTTGTAGTACACCCCGCAGGAGCTTTTTCTGAACAAAAGCTCTGAAGCAGTTACATTTGGCTCAAATGGTTGCAGAGATCAAACAGATAAAAGCTGAGATGGTTTTGGAGTTTGATTTGTCAGCTGGACTGGAGCCTGACTAAATGAATCCTAATATTGTTCTACATCTGCTGCCTGCGTAACTATTTTGTATGTCAACAGAGTTAACGGCTTGTCCAGCTTTTGTTCAAAGTCAAACTAAAATTGGGTAAAGATTTGCTGCTGGATTCAGATTTGATAAAAGTTGGACTGAATCACAGCTTTCATATCCTTAGTTTAAGTCATTATTCTGACACATTGCTGCATTCTTACTAGGATCTGAGCAGCAGTGTATTTTTGTGACTGCATGTTCAGAAGGGAGGTTTTGGCAAAAGTGAGTTTTCCTTCATTTCATTTCATTTTACTTCCAAAGAGTAAGACAAACAAAAAACAAAAAAAACCCTTTTCAATGGTTCTTAGCAATTTGAACAATTTTTTTGGATATTTGCTTCTTTTAAATGCATTCTCGTCAAGTCATTGTACCTGACTATTTGCATTTACCTGTATTGTCATTCATGGGTTTAAAGGCAGCTTACTCAACAGATAAACCAGTCGTGTCTGCCTATAACGGACAATTCAGCAAAGAGCAAATGGTAGATAATATATTTACGTAGTTTGTTACTGTCAGAAAGATGTATAGTTTTTTATAGTATCCTATTTCTTCACTTGTGTCTATTTTGTAACCATTGAGTGCATTCCCGAGGTGCTGTTAGCTGAAAATGTGGCAAATCTCAGCATGTTTGCCCTTTGTCCTTTAAAAAAAAAAGTGACAAACCTAAAATCTTTCGCAGCAGGTAAGCAGTACCTAAGAACGATGTCTCTTAAAATAAAACAACAAAACAAAACAAAAAAAGAGGAAAAAATCCACTGGAGAGATGCATTTGTACCTTTAGTCGACCCATCCTGTTCACTAAGGTCTTAGAAATGGTCTCCGTGGAAGAGTGGCTGTCAAGAAGTCATTCTGCAGGAAGGGAAACGAGGAGAAAAGGCTGACTTATGCTAGAAAACACAAATCAGTGGAAACAAGTCCTGTGAACATTTTGAGGCAGTATGGGATCATCTTGACAGTGAATAGAACAAAAGGCAGCCAATATCCAAAGCAGAGCTTTAGAAAGTCCTTCAAGACGGTTGAAGAACTATTTCTGAAGGCTACTTAAAGCAATCAAAAGAAAGCTTTTGTAAGAGGGTTAAGACTGTGTTATAGACCAAAAGGAGGTCAGGGCTCTTTTTTTTTTGATCCTTCGGTTGATGTAAAATTCAGGACCTTTTGTATGAAATAATCACCAACCTGCAGAAAAAAAAATGACAGGCCCCATATTTTTCACTCATTTGAAAACAATGGCAAGTTAATCCAGGTAAATGGTATTAAATGTTTGAACTGCCACTCTTCAGCTGCTGCAACCTGATGTCAGCAGACCTAAGCAGACATCCTAGCTCTGATTAGTTTGTTTTGGCTCCAAACTTTCTTAACTACATACTAATTGGTCAGCTTATCTTGGTATCAGCAGCATGCATGTGTGCAGCGCCAGCAGACTGATCAAGTCCTTTTCTAGGATTAAATAGTGTGAATGGATTAGCATCCTTAATCACACCAGAATAGATCACAGAGGATGTTGTTTGTTCCCCTCTGTTTCTTCTATCCCATACTTAAATACAAACTCGCAGCCAGGTAGTGTGCTGTGTTTGTTCAGTTGGGCTTCTCTGATAAATACCCCCACAGTGTTGACCGAAGCGATTAGTCTGTGTTTTATGAGCCACCCATGAAGACTTGTACTCAATTTAGATAGGTTAGCAGAATGAGAACAACATGCCGGCAGTTGAATTGGCTGCCCGCATTAATCTCTGTGGGATTTCTCTTAAAGTAAGTGCAGTTTGACGTCCGGTGTTGCCTTGGAATGCAAAAACCTGCTTAGCATGCCTTGTTGTATTTTTCTGCAGTGTTTAAAAGAAAAGAAAAAGTCCAGCTCGAGTCGTAAGAGGGGTTTGCAATTACAATATTGTCAAGAAAGGAGGCGACCAACTCTCATTGTTTTCTGAATGCGACAAACAAGGCTCGCAATCAGCCACAGAACTTAACGTCCCTGTGTGTGAGAGATTGATGCTCACTTGTCACATCAAACATCCCCTCCCCTCTTTCCTTATCTGCACTTATCCTTTCCCCCCTCCTTCTGCTTTCGCAGCCTCTTTCCAGCTTGTGTTTTCATGCTGTAGGGGAAAATTGACTGGAAGACCTGCTGGGCTCATGTTCAGGTCCAGGATGCTGCCTTAGGCTGTTTTCTGTGTAAACATACCAAGAAATCTGGCATGTTATAGCTCTTAGTAACACCTTGCCTGTTGTGTGTGTGTGTGTATGTGTGTGTGTGTGTGTGTGTGTGAGAGAGAGAAGTCAATTGTCCTCTGTCATCTGCCAATTTCTGCTCACGCAGTTATCAGTCTGTGACAATTAATATCCAGACGTCCAACAAAGAGCCTGCTATCCCTCTCCCTGTAATTCTTCTTGTTGCTCCTTGTGTTCGTCTCACATCTTGGTCAGAAAGCTGAGAATTTTTGCAAAGACCCCCTCCAATCAAATGTTGGATGGTAAACATTGCACTAGAGGCAATAAATCCAGATTTCTTTCTAACAGAACAAAGATAACAAGGCTTGTCTGTGCCTTTTAGTATTCACAACAGTCTTTCTCTGTGTTATCAGACAGGGGGGGGAAAGTGCTTTATTTTAGTTTGGGGGTTACTGAAAATGTAGACCCCTGAGGAGAAAGACCTGCACACATGATCTTGGACCCACAGCTTGTTATGTTTGTGTTTGGCTGTGCCTCTGTGTGCACTTGTGCTCATTCTGACTGCTTAACTTCAAACAAGATACTCTGAGACACAGCAAACCTTCCTCCCTTCCCACCTCCGTCCTCCTCCCTTTCCCTCCAATAACACCCCAGGCCTCTTTCTAGCAGACCACTGACAGGAAGCAAGGTTACACCCAACTGGAAGGCGGCGGGGATTGATTATAAAAAAAGATGCCTGTAACAGCGATTCGACCTCGCTTATGAAAGCTGATCTACTTTTCCCTTTCTTTTGTTAAACAAAATAAATCGTCTGTCGGGCACAGTTCCGATCAGACCTTTCGCCCATCATTGTTCCGTTTCACCGAGCACGTCGGCTGTTTTTATTCATAGGAAATATCTGGAGGGGTCACACATCTTCTGAAACAGATGAAGCTGTTGTTAAATATCTTAAGGGAGTTTGGGGAGCGAAAGGCCAAGCAGCCAGGATGCTGTTTGAATGAGTTTCTATATCTAGTTTTTTTTTTTTTTTTGTTTTTTGTTTTTTGTTTTGTTTACAGCTGACAAAGCTGCCCTTCCTCTTACTATTACATCTTTTCTTTTTGCATCAGCAGCTGAAACAAACTCTAGCTTTTAATTCAAATATAAATTAAAAAAAAAAAAAAAAAGATCCAGGATCACAAGAGTAACCTCCAAATATCATCTTTTTGTCTCCAGAGAGGAGCTTGAGGGCTTTGTGTCCAGTGGCACCCTGAGCCACCTCAAAGTGTGTTTCTCCAGAGATGACATGAAGGATGAAGATGCTGCCACCTCAGCTGCACAACCCAGATACGTTCAACACAATCTGCTGCTCAACTCCCGGCAGGTCACCGACATCCTGCTCAGAAAGAACGGTTATCTTTATGTCTGCGGGTAAGACGGAGCGTTTTTATTTCTACGTTTTGCTCTCTTTTTCCATACAGCCTGGCAGTATCCTGCTCCGGTTGCTCTTCATTCAGTGTCGTTGTGAACTGTAAATGTGAACAAACTGCAGAGCAACTTGTCCACAACTTTTTTTCCCCTTCCCCCCCCCCCCCCCCCCCGCCCACCACCCAAGTCTCTCTGTGCATGCATGGTCTGCTTTTGGCAGATTACCTTGCGTCTCCAAAGCATGAAATTGACTTTTACGTCAATACAGATTCTCAAAGTATGTAAAGACACATTAATCACAGGATCTATTAAGATAAACAGGCTTTACAGGAGAGACCAGCTGACCATGTACAACTGTTTACATATAGATGAAATAAAGGAAAATAAGAATTCTACATAAAATATAGTCATTTTTCTTATGGGAGATGCACCTAGTACAGTTTTTCTTTTTATAAAGAAACAATCTTCTTTTTGAGAACTTATTTAACCCGTATTAGGGCACTCAATGAAATACCTTGATATTAGAAATTTTAATGTAAAATTGTCCTTCTGGTATGTACCAAGACCTCTGTTCTGTTGTTACATTAACAAAAATAAAACAGTTTAATTCTGAATATGAAAGAAAATGAAGCGATCAAAAATAGTTACTTGCTCCATAAAGGGTTAACTAATATTATTTTTGTAGTTTTTTTTATTTTTTTTATTTGATATTCAACTATTTGTCATGGTGTAGACCATGCCTTCTAGTGAGTAGGTGAACCAGAATGGTGAGTGTCCAAATACCTTTATTGAGCAGGTGAAATGGCATGTACCATGTCTAGAGACCTTGAAGGGGTGTTTCTTGTTCATGTTAATGTGACGGATCATTTCTGAATAATCTTTTTTTATATGTATATATCTAGCCATGTTGGAATGTTTCTAGCCTTGGCTAAATTTCACTGGCAGGTTGACGTGCATAGTAAATTTTGTATCTGGGCATTGTATTCATTGTAAAGTGAATGTCAATCAATGTTGCTTTGTCTTGTAGGAGCGGCCTCCAGTATAAAGCTGGAGGAGAAGCTTCAGGCGCGAGAGAGCATTTTTGTTGTGATTGAGCAGCCATTGAATATTGCTTGTCCAACTCCTAGTTGGTACATGGCTGACTCATGGGTTTTTATTTTGTGACTAATAAAAACAAGACCAAGTTAAAGAGCTGAGCTTCTGCAATTCTCCTACCACCACAACCAGCCTTACACTATTTAAAAAAATAAAAATAAAAATAAAAAAATAAATAAATTTTGACCAGTCATTTTCACCAGCACCAGGCGCTCTCTTTTTGTCACTAGAAATCCTTTTGACTTTTTTACTCGTTTAGAAATGTTACAGTGCTGCATTGGTACTTTTGAAAATGAAAACCAGTGTATGATGTAATAAAATCAGAAGAATCCAGTAAGGCGCCTTTAGGTTGTTATTAACAAATGCAGGCCCAGCATGATCATATAAACATTAAGGCAAGTTTATTTTTCTCTGCTGCGTCGCCAGGCTTAAGCTTCCTTTTTTACCCTGAAGGATATTACAGATTATTAGCTTTAGTTCTTTATTTGCTCAGAAATCATGCCTGTGTTCCTATCTGCCTGTTTCGTTTACTGATTGGGGGAGAAAAAAGAGAAAAAAAAAATCAACCAGTCGGCTGCTAATCTGTCAGAACCAGTCAAGGCGTAAATGTTCATCCCTACACATTGTGTTTCCATTTATTCTGAATTCGATACAGTGAGTAGCACAAAAGTACAGTTTAATCATGCAGCTCATATTTAATAAGCTATTAGTTAATGATATGGTATGATCTGCATTGGGGGGAAAAAAGGTGTTTTCAAGCCATTTGTTTCTGTCTCTTCATGTAATCTCTGACTCCATGGTGATGGTTTGTAGCATTTTTTGTTCTCCTGGTTTGTATGGCGACTTGTTGCCTTGACCTTCTTATTGAAGAAGGATGCAACACTGTGATGTCTACACTTAAGAAAGGTTGAATAAAAATAATGATTAATAAGACTTAAATGTCAAACAATTCAAAATTGTATCACATCTCCCATCTCAGCTGAACAGTAGGAGGTTTGCTCCTGGATACAATGAAAAACAGTCAATTCAGATATTGAAAATGACAGACTCACAGCGTGAACCCAATCAAACAAGCATCACAGAACCTTTTCTTACCGGGTGTCAGATCCTATATCATTTCAGTGCTTTAAAGGTTTTTCATGACAGACTTAATCTTCCTCAGGATGGAAGGTATTATTGTTGTGTAAATGACTGCTATAATGTCTTTTTTTTGTCCTTTTAAGTGTTTATTGTTTGTCAACATAACATGGGTTTGGTTACAAAAACATTTTTTGCAGTTTGCATATGCACTCAGTTGACAGATTGTATGTTTATGAAAAAGTGAAGAAATAAAATAAACATATGAGAGTAAAATATTAAAATAATTACAAAATAAAGCATAAATATACACATGTAAAAGTTACAAAAAGAAAAAATAAATAAATAAAAGATATATATAATAAAATAAATACTCAAAAATAAATAAACAAATAGAAAAAAACAACTTATTTTCAGCATTCCTCTCATCAAGAGATATTTGGAGCTCCTTATAATGTCTTTTAATGTCTTTTTTTTAACATTATGTTCTACCTTGTTGGCAATAGTAGGAGTTCAAGTGAGGACCTGTCAAACCTTTCAGACCTTTCCAAGTCAAAGTTCATGCAAGATTTTTTGTCTCTGCCAACAGATCTCGTCTATCAGTATTGTGATGTATCCACAGGTTTTTCATGTTGCCAAAAATGTCCCACCTCTGTGCTTTACTGTTGTAGTCCTGTTTTTACACCAGGACATCTTCTGTCCAAAACAAATTTTCTCCCTGTGTTCATTAGTTAAGCTTCATCTGCTGTTTTCTTCATTTAACTTTGTCTCCTCACTTAGCTCATGAAAACTAAACAATAGATGCTGAACGCCTTTTTTAAAATTTATATTCAATACAAGGACAGTCACTGCTTTAGTTTCTTGGCAACAGTTGCTTTCATTTCGATACAAAATAGGGCTGTGTCTATAGTATAAACACGGCCTCCTCCTTCCTCACCGTAACAAAAGCGTTGTCTCTGTCGAGACGAAGACAAAGGCAAATATGTGTAACGATAAATCATGCCAAATCCTGTCACTATTTTAAAGTCACTCATGTATATATTTCATTCTTTTTCCAGACTTCCTCACCATCAGGCTGCTCTGCTCACCTTTGAGTAAATGACTTTTAAAATATCAGAACTGTGAAATTCTCACAGTCAGAAAATGTCCCTGCTAGACAATGAGTCTCTTAGTATGCTGCAGCAGAAGGATGAAGTTCTCAGTTGTTTCTGTCAGAAACAGAAAGGCACTCCTGGCCTGGCTGCGCTTCCTGATTTTCTAAAATGTTGCCTTGTCACACAGCATATTTAGCAATGTTTGATTAGAAAGGTTTCCTGACTACATGTGTGCATTTTTGCTCTCCAGGGATGCTAAGAACATGGCCAAAGATGTGAACGAGACACTGATGGAGATGATTAAAACAGAGCTGCGGGTGGACCAACTGGAGGCCATGAAGAGACTCGCAGTGCTTAGAGAGGAGAAACGCTACTTACAGGACATCTGGGGCTGACGGTGGATAATAAGATAAGGACATTTTGCAGCATCTGCTGGAGTCTTACCATTTCCAGTTAAGAAGAAAAGAAAAAAAAATCAGCCAGCTCAGCTGTATCCTCTAGATCCATAAGACGGTGGATGCTGAAGCCTGAAGGTAGTTTACACCACCCAGTGTGACTAAGATGGAATGACCCGTGCTGACCCGTGGATATCAGTTCACTGCACCTTCCGTGCCTTTGCTATTTGAACACAAGTGACCTTGGTCTGGGCTGTAATGCTGGAGATTGGTCTTGCAGCGTGAAAAGGCTTTTAGTGTAGACAGGACTCCTCTGTTTGTCCTTTCTAAGCAAAAGACATTTACTTCTGCCAGTGATGGACTGGCTGAAGGTGGGGAAGATGGAAACATTTTTATCAGTCTTTTGTTCTTAAACAACCCACTCAAGGAAATATTCATTGGGATTCAGGAGAGAAAGAAATGATTTCTGCTTGAGCTCTGTTTGTTTTGCGGATGTGCTAAATCCCCACTGCCAGCCCAATGCACCACGGTTTGCCTCTCAAATCACTTCCTGATGATCTTTGTTTTGTTTTTTTGTTTTTTTTAAATGCACCACTTCTGTTTTTGAGTATTCATTTCTAATTAAATGTATTTTCTAACAAAACAGGATTTGTATAACTGAACTGCTTTGTTTTTAGTGAACTAATAAACCCATTTACAGTTTCTGTTAAGATTCATTTTGTTTTTATTAGATTAATCATAAATGTGTCTTAAATCCAAAACAATATATTGTTTTTATTTGTTTCAGTTTATTTAATACAGAAAACCTAGAGTAAAGCTTGTTTTTTACGCTGTTTTAAACATTATAAAGGTGGTTTTAAAGTCACACAACACAAGTTTCCCCCCTAAAAACTGCTTCTGACTTGTTTTCATTACGTCTTTTACTGGAGTTTAACTGCAGCTTCCTAAGGCCGACAAACTGCTCTTCACAACATTTTGTTCCAGCCTCTCTTTCCAGAGTACAAGTACTTACATTTGAGTACTTGCTTATGCCAAGTACCTATATGAGTACTAATAAGTCTCATAGGTGGTGTGGACCAGAATGTTTGATGTGAGGACTGGATTGGGGGATATATATCAAATGTGTCATTAAGCGGCCACCCTGAAATGACTTGGGAAAACTCAGGATCTTCATAGATTAGGTGATTTCTGGTGGATTAGGCCCCTGTATGGTCAAAATCAGCTTCTTTCACTGAGGTGATGCCAAACTTAGATTTTTAAATTAACACCTGTAATAACTCAGTTTCTGGATACCTGACGATTACATTTTCAGCGTAAGACTTGAAAACCACCAGAAACTTCATAAACGGGCAGGATAAAATGGTTTTTGGTGGATTTTGTTTACCGCTGTGGTATTGCACATATGTGCCCAAAATAAGTTTCTACCATCAAGATTATACCAAGTTTGGATTTTAAGTATGGCATAAGTAAGAACTTTGTTGTTTAAAAAATAGAAATGTTAATTTCAGCGATTACTCTCTTTGCATTAACGTATACATTTAAAAAAAAAAATTGGTATCTGGTTCAGTAGGAGCAGAACACTCTTATGGATACCGAGTCTGAGTACATGCACACGGTATCGGAACAGTAACCCATATTTGTATCAGTGCATCTCTAGATTACAAGGTGGCACCAATATGAACATCTGCTAGAGTCCAGTAGTGTTGCTTTAAAGAGCTGATAATGTTTATACACTATTTAATACATTTTATTTTGTGCTATCACTCCAAAAAAAGAGCCTTTTTTCACACTGTACTTTGCTGCAGCAGGACCCCTCCCATTTAGCTTCTGTCTCTTATGTGGATGTGTCCTTTTTTGGGGAGTGTGAGTGTGGGAATCTTAGTCCACAACCAAAGGAATTTATCTCAATGACTTTGTTTGTGTCCATCTTCTCCCACATAGTCAGCAGACCTCCAGTAAGTTGTGCTCAAACCATTTACAGTTTCTCCAACTGGGTCAAACAAACACATCTGCGATTCACGGCATCAGTAACTAAAGAAAAAGCATTTCCCAGTAAACTGCTGCGTTGTGGTGTTTATAATGACCCTGCACACACAGGTGTGTTTGTAGATGGCCTAACACACATGGTACTTGAAATGTGTGTGTTTGGATGGGGTGGCTGTAAACCTCTGTGGTGTGTTCAAGAAGCAGTGGGAATTAATCCTGAGTTAATAAACTTTGATTGATTGAGAGTGATTGTTTTATTCAAATTTAGAGATAATTTGATTCTTTGAGGTGACTTTGGTCAAAAGACGAAGGAACACTCTTCTAATTGAGGGATTTTTGTGGAGGGCTTCTGAGCGCAGCGTGGAGCCCCAGAGAGAGGCCTCAAAATTAAATCTTCTAACAGCAGCCTTTTTATTTATCCTTTTGTAGGATGAGGTGAGGTGGGGGATATGTTTACAATTTCTGCTGCCTGAACCACAAACGACACAATATCCACTGTATTTTTTCAAGCCGCATAAACAAAAACACCCCATTTCACAGAAAACCGTTCCAAGTAGTGAGTAATTGGTTTAATAGGGTGTTGTTGAAGATGGAGTTGTCCTTGTGTTTGTCCAGGCGCAGCTGGCTACACCTCCACATCCAAAACTCTGCGTGTCGTTCTGCTTTCACTCATCACAGGAGGACAAATTAAAATAATGACGCTGGATTCGTCAAATAGCATAACCTATCTCATCTTACAGATGATGCATAACCTCTATATAAGGCAAGACTCCAACTTCTTGTTGAGGGAAAATGAGAAAAAAAAACACTTGCAGACATTATAAAGGAAGTTAAATCAAAGTGACACAACTGTAATCATTATTTGTGATAAACTTAAGAAGCATGAAGTACACTTAAAGCTCCACTGCCCTTGTTTACCTTCTCTGCTACACAAAACCTCATCTCTATTTTTAAAAAATGACCATTCTGGAGATGGAGAGCCTGTTGGCTGCTTATGTCACCCCCTGTCTAGGGACCACCTATGACTAATGAAGTTTTAAATTAAGTCTTCATAATTAAAAAGGTTGTCTGTGGCAGTTTTGTCCCGCAGCGAGAGTGAAAGGCAGAGCCGCGGACATGGTCAGGAATAAATCAGAGCTGCTGGAGGTCAGTGCGACCATGGAAATAGTAGCACCTCTGTGATAGATGCCCCCTGTTAAGAAGGGCTTAAATGAGGCAGAAAGATGTGTGCTGAAGATAATGACTGTTATTATGGAGGAGCAAAAAGCCAAGTCAGGAGATGCACTTTATGTCAATGAGCTCAGAGAATTGGAAAAAAAAACAAAAAAAAAAACCCCCCACACACACTCTATCAAACATTTGACTTCTTGTTGCAGGTATTGAGGATGAGGAGTTTAACTTGAGCCTCCCACACTCTGACTCACTGAGCTTTGCAGGGATGGCACCTTAATTAGGCAAGTGACACTGTGTCCAGTTCATTTGGCGTGCCTCTGCAGACACGGTGCGAAAGTTAATGACTGCAGCTCAAACCTCAGCTGCAGGATTTAAAGTAAACAGCGAGCTGAAACCAAGTTTCGTCCCTCATGACAGAGGTGTGCACTTGTTTGGGTGTGTGATGCTGAGGGCTCAGCTCCAAAAGTCAGGCAGAAGAAATCCTCACCCTGAAGTTCTGTCAGCTCCTTCTCAACTGTGTTTTTATCACTAAAACGAGACACTTCCACTCTGTCACAGCTGTCAATGACCCAGGAATGTCAGCTTAGCTGTTTGAAGTGGAGTTGATGACTTCCCCGCACACACACTCAGACAAAAACACAGCGAGAGCCACAGCCAGCCTGCTCTCCAGTGTCCCAGCTGTGCACAAACATTTTAACTTCAGCATCTGTCAAGGGTGCTGCAGGAAAATCTGTGTTTTTCTAAAGAGGCTGCTGCACTTCTTATTGAGTTTCCTGTTTTCACTGTGAGATAGCAGTGTTGTTCTGGTCTCTGTTTATTGACAGGACAAGGGAGATATCCCTGTTTCCTATTCAGCAGAACAAACATTTGCTGTAACTGATGCTCGCAGAAGGAGAAAATATTCAGTTAAAATTCCTGAACAGCATTTCTACGCTTGATTCAGCTGACCGAAGAGCATGAAAAACGCAAGAAGAACTTCCAAATATTTCAACACGAATGCATAGATGTGTCGAGCTGATGAAAAATCTTCCATAGCGGTTAGGTACCCCGTGTCTGCATCAATTAAACAGAAACTGCTTAGTTCATCAAAGATATTGATGACGTTTCAGTGATGGGCGCAGTTTCTGCCTCATTTGTCAAAGAAATTTAAAAATTGGTTGTGCTTTTTTTTTTTTTTTTTCTTCTTCTCTTTTTAATTTCCAATGACAGATGAACACTTGGCAGAATTTACAGCCTCCTCTGTCCTGACAGCCGTAACGACTTATGCAAATTGGAGGTTAAGTGCTGAGATGAGGCTGCTCAGCAAAAAAAAAACCAGAAAAAAAAAAACCAGAGATGTGCGAAGGATTGATGGAAAGTGGAAGAAAAGCCAGACGGAAATATAAACCAAGAGCTCTTGACATTTGTCATCATTTGATGTGTGGGAAAAGTTAAACTCAATCAATATGGCCCTATTCTGGAGATATTTTTAAACGCACTTGATGAAGTTAATTTGCAAAGCTTTTTTTTTCATCTTCAGATGTGGAGATAAATACAACGGGACTTTTTATGTGAACTGCCACCTTATGTTTGATCTGACTGATATTTTTACACAAAGAGAAAATAAGGATTTAAAGCATCACTTCACTGGTGATCCTCAACGCTTTTATTCTGTGAATCATCTTCTTGTGTTTATTAAAGCATCACTTTTCCTTGTCCTCTCTCCAAACTGTGCTGTGGCACTAGTGTTGGTTGTAAGCTTACCCGGTTCCTGATAAGCAGCCATGAGCTGTCTGGTGAGTGGGGCTCATCAGTGGCAGATTAATGTCCAGCTGTACTCTCGGCACCATGCTGCGAGAGGGATGAACAAAGGGAGGCAGGGGGATGTAGCATGACTTAAATAGGAAAATACTGACTACTGTAGTCTTTAGATTGGATAAAATGGAGACAAAGCTGAGATAGAAAAAGGGATAAGAAAATAATTTTTGTTTAAGAATAGAGAGGTTCCTGACTTTTGATTTAGGATCATGCTTTAGGACGCGGTGTGGGTCAAGTTGCACCATCACTTGACCATCTTGCACGTTTGACTCCTGCAAGGATAAAGCTCAGAGTCGCCACATGATATGCACACATCTGCACATTAATATTAAATAAATAAAAAATAAAAAAAAAATCCATGTCCTCATAACAGGAGTCCAAGAGCTACATAATAAGTTTATACCTTCATCACCCCCATAATATTGAAAAGAAGTGAAACATAGTCCCCAAGGCAACAAGAGGCAATAAGAATGTATTTAGAAATGAGAAACTGTTTGCGTGATAAATCACCATCCTGTAAAGTGATGGAACATGTGCATGTTACGGTACAGCTGGGATTTTACTCAGTAATTACCGTTTTATTGAAAAATCTATAAGTACAAGAGCAATTACAAAGGTGATCACATAAAATGTTAGTACTGCAGTGTATCGACGAGCAAGGCCCATCATTCATCACCGTGGAAACTCCACTTTCCGTTCTTTTCATGATTTGCTTATTAAATAAATCTGAGATGCAAAACCACGAGTTAAGGGTGGAGATAAAAACTTGGAAAGCAAACTGTTGTAGGAAAAAAAGTTTTAGAACACCAGCAATACAATCTTTTAAGCAACATGGATGCATGTTGCTCATCCTAAAGGCCCATTATATGTTTGACATTTTTGCTGAAAGACTCAACTGGTTACCTGGCAACCTAACATCAAGTGTACACTGCTCTAAGGCCAAGCACAGTTCTGTACATATTATAACCCCAGTGAACTACAATTTGTCATTTCAACACGTACCTTTTTTTTCTTTTTGGGTTTTTTAAAGACCGATTTAGTAAGCATCATTTTGATAGAAAAAGGCTCATTCCAGGTTTGTAATCAAGCTTTTACAGTGATTACACTTAAAATACTGAATAGTGTAGTATAGTTTTTTTTTTTTTTTAAAATGTGTAATATCTCTGTTTTAGACTTTCATTGAAAAAAAAGGGGGAAAAAAAACTAAAAAAATGATGAAACCCCTGGATAGTTTGACAGTTTTAAAACTGTGGTGGTGCTTTTAGGTTGAGATGATTATCAGATGAACTGTTATTTGATGGTTTATTCACATTGTGGGGGAAAAACAAGCACCAGACTTTTATGGTTCATGCTGTTTAAAGAGAAATTTAAGATACAGTCATTTGTTTTAAACAACACAACATATGAAAATGAAAGTGTTATCACCTATAACAAAGCAGGGTGGAGGTTCAGTCATGATGTGGGTTGCTTTGCAGCTCCTGGTACAGGAGACACTGAATGTTTTACAGTATCTATAAAATCAAAAGACAGCAACAGGAATTACAGTCATGTGTTACTCAGGTGAAGGTCTTGGGCTTTCACATAGCCTGGCAAGCCAGACTCTCTCACTGTACCAGCATAGAGTCTGGGGACTCACTCACTACAAGCGCGGA
The DNA here is from genome assembly GCF_933228915.1 of Telmatherina bonti. Classification (NCBI taxonomy): domain Eukaryota; kingdom Metazoa; phylum Chordata; class Actinopteri; order Atheriniformes; family Telmatherinidae; genus Telmatherina; species Telmatherina bonti. The sequence goes on from NC_136618.1 coordinate 14,887,558, forward strand.
GTAAATCAAACAGAAAAATCCTTTTTTCCACACATTTTGAATCCTAAACAATGATGCGTCAATAAAGCTGCAGCCTACAATAAAAATAAAAACCTGAGGCTACATGGCATTATTGAGGTTTTAAGGGTTTGAAATGTTCCTGGTCATTTGAAACAGCATTTACAGCAAAACAAAACAAATTCCTGCTATGTCCGTGCGTCATCTTGGATGTTTGCAGGAATACGTGGTGACACAAGGCAAAAGTCTCCTCAGATCAACCAATCAGAGTGGCCGGTTTGTTTAAGACCGATGCGAATCTCCAGACTGAGTTGCTCTGTATTGAATATATAAAGCCTTCCCGTCTTTTGTTCCAGGCTAGCTTTCACCAGGACAAGAATGAGAAACACACCTCCAACATCACAGAAGAATAAGTAGAGAGGAACAGATGGACTGTTTCAAACTTACCAAAATCCCACTGAATAGATTTATATTTAGAAGATCGCCAAGAATAAGGTGCCATTTAAGGGAAATCATTTACCATGAAAAGTAATTACTACATACAAATACATATATGTACATATACAAACACAGGGTGATGTATGTGCTGAGGATTAAAGTCAAACTGACCAAATGAGCTTCTTCTTGACAGCAGCACTGTGGGCAAAACATTTGAGCATCAATTACAAACTTCATTACATCAAAGGACAAAACAATCATACTCACACACACACACGCACGCATTCAGTTAAGGATCTCATTTTCCCAGAGAACCATTAAAGATGAATTTGATTCAACGCCAGTGATTAAAAACAGCTTAAATGCGGCCCTTTTCTTTTGGAGCAATAATAGTTTTGCAATACACATCCATGGTTGTTGCTAAGTAACTGGCCCGGCAACTGATCTTTCCATCACTTCACTGATGTTGCAGGCAGGTTTATTATTTGGAGACAAGACACCTTAGTAGAAAAGTAGTAGTAACAACACAGCTCTCAAGCGGGATGTTGTTTTGATGACGGTAATGGTTAGAGTCAGCAGGAAGGTCTGGAGGAACGTTTTCCTCACAGCGTGTGAATAAACAGATATGTAAATGTATGGGATCAGCGTGAGAAATATGAAAAACACCTCCTCTCATCCTGTGCAATATTAGAATATTTGATTTGATCTCTCAGCTGCTGCAAATGCAAAACTTTTCCAGACATAATGCTGTTTTCTTGTGTGATATTTCTTTCCAGTTTAAATGTTACTCACATTAGACACATAAAGCTTTTTAAAAGAACTGAGAGCATGATTAATATTCCTCATTTGAACATAAATCTAAGCCCTCTGTTCACCTTAGATGTAACCATCAATATTTTCTTGAATATTTTACTTCACTTTTCCTGATTACAATAATAAAACCATGTTTTTAGATTTGTTTTAAAAATGCACCTGCTCTGTCAGCTGTAAGAAAACATTTAATCCATTAAATTACTATATTAAAATGAATAATTATCCTTTTTTCTGTTACAAAAAGTAAAAAAAAAACAATTAAAAAGCCTAAAACCTAAAAAAAAAAGTCTGCTTGAGTGCTGGGAAGATAAAGCTTGCCGTAACAAGACATGTGGTGCAGTAAGTGATGATATATTTGGATCAAACTTGAATGCAACTGCATGTAAGCTGCAACATCCAGCCAATAGGATGATTGATTTCTCTGGTCAACTAGCCCAGGGGCTTATATTTTAGCAGCAGCAATGACACCGCACAAATATATCACTCGTGTTATGGCTTATACTCTCAGTCCACTTGCACATGTTGGGTTCTTGTGCTGTGCTTTAATGTCTGCAATATACAATCATGACATGCTGCTGGCTGACTTTATTGCAGTTCTTACTTATTATGTTCAATCCGCTGTTTTTATGTCCCGGTTATTTGATTTTGTCCCCCACCTGCTCGTTAATTACAGTTAATTATGATCACCTGGGCTTCCAGGTGTAAATTAGTCTCTGATTGGATAGCTTGAATAAAAAACAGCTGTGGGCTTTGAAGACCAGGATCCAAGGTCACTGCTCCAGTTGTGTTGCTGTTTCTGTTCCCTGTCTAGAATGTCAAAACTAAAAAAAATAATAACGAAAGAGCAGCCAAGACTTCCTACTGTCCTCTAAAAAAAAAGTAATCATAATAATGAAAAGTCATCTGCCATATGAGACTGCAGCGTATTTCCCCTGGGAGTTAAACCATATGCTTATGTATGCATGTTTGCCTGCTGTGAGCACTCACACTTACACACACATACACACACCTTTAGACAACTGCTGAAGCTTAAATTTAGCTGTTTACCTGCAGACTGGCAGCGGTTCTGTGATAAATCACTGTCTCAGACAGATATCTCAGGGTTTCATGCAGGCCCATGAACCTCACCTTGTGAAAAGGAGCGACCGAGTGAGACATTTCAGTGCTGCAAAAATTCCCAGCAAACCTCAGAGGAGGCTGCAGTCAGAAAGAGGAAATGAAGACAGATTTTCAATTGAACTATGTTGTCAAAGGGTTTAGTTTGAAATTAGAGAACAAATGCTTAATGCTTATTGATGTATGTCCTTAAATGTGTTTATATGAGGAAAAATCTGGTTTTACAGTAAGAAGCACATTTGAAATGTTGGGGGCGTTACCAAGACACCAAGGTACTGAGGGTGTTACAACAATGCTATGCAAATATCTGCATGATAATTTCTGCCTGTCGCCCAAAGCCAGCTGGGATAGGCTCCAGCTTCCCCGCGACCCTGAATTGGATTAAGCAGTTCAGAAAATGAATGAATGAATGAATGAATTTCAGAGATTTATGAAACTTGCAACCATTCAGGAATTATTGTGTAAAAATACAATACACTATACTGGAAAAAACAGGACTGTGATAGCCCTTAACTATTATTACTATATGTTTTTTTTGTTTTTTTGTTTTTTTTTCCCAATAATGTATGAAGGCTGAGACTTTCTAGAGTAAGAGCATTTTCTGTTTTTAAGGCAGTTTTCTGTTCTGATGCATTGACATCTTTCTTGCCATACTTTTATGTTTCCCTTTTTACAACCTACCCATTTTATTGGAACGAGCTTCAGATTTCAGACAACTTACCAGTAATAACTTGCTGGTGTGTTTTGCCACATTCTGAGTAGAATGATCTACAGAAGGAAATTTATTATCCCGTCTATTTAGCCTTCTTGTTTGGGCTGTGGTTTCTGTCCGTCACAGTAGCTCATTGAGGTCTGCAAGCACCATCTTTTAACTGCAGACTGTTTGCTTATTTAGACTTGTGCTCATAAAATTCAAATTTCAAGGTGATTTGATCTTTTTTTTTTTTTTTTTTAAATCAATCTAGTAGTTTTTATTTGCAAGCTCTTGAACATTTTTTAAAGTTATGCTTTTAAAAGGCATAATTTTCAGCTGATAATTTTCAGCTGATAAATTAAATTATGTTTTATATTAGCATAATTTTTTCTGTATAATGAAACATCTGAAGGAACATCTTACATATTGTTTCCAGGGGCTGTAGCTACACACATAGTCCATCATCCTTGCAACACATGCACCAGATACGATGATATCCTTGGTGTATCCACTATATGATTCTTGATAGAGCAGCAGCTTGTGAAAAGGTCTGTGCACACATCCATCACTACATAAGACATATTTTATATAGGAGCCATCTGCACCACCAAATCACTCATCTCTTAAGTCTGTCTGAAAGAACACAGATTTTTTTCCATGCAAACTCTTGAAAGTACATATTTAAAGCGTGCAGTGACAAGACAGCAAGGAAAATTGCTCCACCTGACTCCATGCCACCAGCCAGCAGTACGTCTCATTTCTTGATTTGACTTACATGCACCTGCAGCTTTGATCTATCTCCTGCTCTCCTGCTGCTGACAAACACCCCTCCCTCCTCATCTGTATTTGTCATTTTGAGAGTTTTATTCAGTTTGCGCAGACAGGAAGCGAGCACCACCAACAGATAACTATGTAAATAGAAACCTTCAGAAATACAACATACAGCGGAATAACTTGACAGAGTTGAGCTCATGAAGGAAGGCTGTGTGTTTTTGGTTTTTTTTTTAACTTTACCAGTTAATATCAACTTAACAGGATGAGACACTGCAGATTTGTCTGCTTAGTGTGCAACGCTGAAGGGCAGCTCTGCGGTATTAGCAGCTACCTTGGGCTCAGACCTGGCCTGAACAGATAATCGAACACTGTGCGTTGCTCCTTTACCAAACAGCATGAAGAGCAGAGGGAGCTAATTATGTATTCCATTTAGTTTGGGCAAGATGAGATGAGAGAGCAGATACACATAGTGAAATCCAAATAAACTGGCACTCAAATGCCTGAAGCTTGGACCATCTTAGTGACCCATTTAACAGTCTAGTTTAAATTTCCTCGTTACTTTGATCATGTGTTGGTAAAAGGGGCAATATTGCTGAAAATATTTAATATCTCTCTTTAGCCAGTGTGTCCATCAACGTGTGTGTGTGTGTGTGTGCATATATGTGTCTCTCTCTCTCTCTCTCTCTCTCTCTCTCTCTCTCTCTATATATATATATATATATATATATATATATATATATATATATATATATATATATATATATCTTAATGATTGTGTGTACAATATTGTGCAGTATGCAAAAATATTTAGGTAGTTGTCCCTTTTCAATAGGACCTCTGTGAACAGCTAATAAAAAAATAATAATTTATAGTTACCTAGGCCATATCAGTGTAGTTCATTCTGTAAAGCCAGAGTGAAAATTGATCTAATGTCATCCCATTCAGCAACAGTAGGTAACATAAGTGAACTCTTTATGCAGACATCATGAGCTCACCAGCCAACATTTCAACATTCGGGAAACAAAAACTCTACGTTGGCATGTTCAGGATTGTGTTTGTCATTGTTAAAGGGCCAATGATTTTGGGTTATCTGCTGTGTCTGATAATCTCTTATCACCTAAATTTCACTCAAAGCAAAAGAACCAGCAAAAAAACTAAAAGAAGAAGAAGACTCAAACTTGACTTTTCTTGTAGTTTCTAATTTGGCCTGAAGACATTTTGTCAGCAACTTGATCATCATCAAGTTCCTAAATTTCCTTGTATGGCCAATTTCTCCAGGCAATGTGCCAGTTTGCAAACAATCCATTATAACCACATTAAGCACCAAGAAGAACCAGTATTCCACCATTTCTCAGTGCAAAGCCCTTTTGTTTTGTTTTTTTAAAAGAAAGTTTACTTGGCTTACTAAATGCCAATTAATCTTGGATCAATTGATGGAGTTTATTTGTTTGGGCAGCAACGCAACCATCAAAATACTTGACCATTGTTTTATGAACAACGTCCAGTATGATGTCAGCTTTTCTTTTCATTGACATTGAAGCTAAGAAAATAAAACAAAAGCAAAGATAACCTGTAAAAGATACAAGTTTGTAACCTACATAGTTAATGAAACAGTTTAACACATTTGTCTTGTGCTGGCATTAGGTGAACACATTTAGCTACAAACATCATGAGTGTACTCACCATGAGGCAGCTATGGGGGTTAGCAGTACTCAGTGTTAATATATTTGTTTGTTGGATAACTTAAAGTACTGATTTGCTTCTACAATCACTCAACTTCTACAAAGCAGAGTTATTCACACATTAAGCTCATCTGAATATAAGCCGCATCTGAGTATAACCCGCACCTTCATCAAGTGTACGGCAGCTCTATTTCCTTCTTCAACAGCCAGATCAATCACCTTTAACTTGAAGGCTGCATCATGTGCATTTGTTCATGTGTTTTCCATGATGCGGGTGTGTGCATGATGCGCAAAATGACTAATATAATAAATGACCCTTCGCCCAAAGACAGCTGGGATAGGCTCCAGCTTCCCCGCGACCCTTCATTGGACTAAGCAGTTAGGATAATGAATGAATGAATGAATGAATGAATGAATGAATGAATATATGATCCTTGTAAAATCCTTATAAAAGCATCATTGTTTAGGATTCAAAATGTGTGGAAAAAAACCCTGCAAATTATAGTATGGAAATTATAGTAATAACAGGCAATAACATGCAGAAGTTATATAGCTAACAAAGCCAGTTCAACTAATACTTGCAATTAGTATGGGTCACTTATAGGTTAATTGAGCTGCATGACTTTACCCCGCAGGGCCTGTCCTTAGTTTTGAAATGTTATTACAGTTTGTTATTAGAACTTCGTTCTGCTTTTCCACTCAAAGCTTTGCTTGGTAGTAACCTTTGTGGGCAAGCCAAGGGTGTGGGAGCAGCTCTAATCATTAAAACCAATGTGAGTTCACGGCTGGATTTACAAAGATCCTCCAACAATAACATAAACATGCATGCATAAAAGAGGTAAGAGAATCCATAACAGATGTGATTTTATACAATGAGAGATATAACACATTGTAGGTCTGGGTGTCCTTATAGATATCAATCTATATGCCACAAGTCAGGAAAACACAGAAGTCAATGATATGACTTGAGATGAGATGAGATTAGATGCTGTAAAATAAACTAAGCTAGACTGAGAATAGATGAGATGAGATGCTGTGAGATGAGATGAGATGGTAGGAAACTTTATTAATCTCAAGTTGAAAGAGTTCACCTGTATGAAAAGCTATGCGAGGAAGAACAGGTAAAGAATTAGCTGAGAAGTGAAGTCATTAGGCAGGTCCATGTCTGTAACAGGCAGGAAAACCCAGCAAAATGAGACCCAAGACATGTTGGAGGTCAAAACTAGGCGGGACTGGGATGACACGATTGGCAACCTGTCAGAGGGTAAGTGGAAGTGGACTGGTTTACAATATATACTGTGGAGCTAATGAGGGATGGGGGTACAGGTGAGCTGGGGGACATGAGTAATATGTCGTCTGGGAAAGGCAGGGGGTGTCAGTGTTTCCAGAGGGCAGATAGGAGGGGCTGAATCTGAATTTGATGAGCAGTTTCTGTGAATAGTAGATGGGAAGCAACAAGGAATGAACAATAACATCCATATATCTTCATTGTCATTATTGGTGAATAAAACATCTGCACTTTGTTTTATTAATAGTTAGAAAGCCACAAATTATTAAAAAAAATGAAAATGATCAGACACCCAGTCACCCAACGAACATCACAGTTTTCAACAGAGACACATAAGCAAGTAATAAAAGGAACGTATTCAGTGTGATTCAACCTTGGTGCGGTCCTGGGAGGGATAATAGCTGGGGCCAGAGATGGAGACTGGCCGGCTAATGAGGCAAGTCACTAATTAGCCACCAGTGTCACTGGCCTTTCAACTCTCACATGCTATCTGAGCGAGTGTGTATGTGTGTGTGATAGCGACAGAGGAGGAAGCAAGGAGACTTGTTATTGTTATTCCACCAGTCTTTAATCTAAAGATGCAGCCTGTAACAAAATTAAAGGTCAATGACAAAAATTTTTAATATATCATTAAAAACTGTGCTTTTATTGGTATCTTATCAACTTACCAAAATGACTGTTATGTTTTTGTTCTCTTAAAATGAGCCATTTACCATATATCTACATAATGTAGACCCACATATGTGAAAGAGACCATATTTGTGCCACTGTTTTTACAAAGGCTTCTCTGAATGGACAAACAACATGCCGCTTGGGACAAGTAATACACTAAAAGACACACAGAAAAAGACTGTACACATGTACACAGTTTTGAAGTGCTTACCTATAGTGAAGTCATCAGTGGAGCCATGTGCACATGAAACTATATCTGGATGAATTTAGGTCAATGACGGCCACCATCCATTCACAACTATGCTTGGTGTTGGGAGTAATTTCTGTGTAAATCTTTACCACTAAAAATCATTAGTTCTTACACACTATACCTTAAAAAATAAGTCTTTAAGCTCAATTTATATATATAAAAAAAGAAACACCGGACAACCTTTGTGCTTCACATCAAGCCAACTGCGTACTTGGGTGAGACTGAAGCGGACTGACATTGAGAGAGGGGTGGATCTCTTTCTGCCTGAGATGGATGGCTATAACTCTTTTCCTTTAGAGAAGTGTTTTTAAAAGCTGGCACAGTGTATGGTATAGGCTGGTGGTGTCTCACAGTTGCTGTCACTGAGCAAATATGAAGCACTTTGCTGTTAACTTGGCTCCGACAAAGACTTGAATGACAGGTTTCGCCGCCTCCATCCGCGTCCTGATCCCATCCGGAGCTCAAGTTAAGTGTTGAATTGCTGGACCTTGGCAGCAGTAGTGGAAAACAAACTGTTGTACGAGGATCTTCAGGCACCACAGGGGTAGCTATTTTTCCTCTCCACAGCTGCTCATTTACAGGGCAGAGGAAGCAATGAGACTTGACTGGACTCACTTCTGAACAGAAAATTGGAGTGCTGCCAATCTAATTGCTTCCCATGTCTGCATACCCATCAGTCAATGTTTGGAAAAGCTTTGGTTAGCCTTGTCTGGGAGTATTGTGGTTTGCCTTTATTTAACTGGAGGTTTTCCTATTAAATCATTTAGGAGAATAATGCTGCCGAATATCACCTAAAAAAAAGCTTTCCATGCTTTTGACCACTGTATCTTCAAAAAGTCTGAAAGTTTTGGGCACTTTTTCCGTATATAACACTAAGAAAATATTTGATCCTTTTTAAAACATTGGAAAAAAAAGATGCTCTCAAACAAACTATGCATCATTAATTACAAAAAAAGAGCCAGTCATATGTTTAAAACAAGTATGCTTAAATTATCACACCTTCGGATCATGTTTAGATTCAGAGAGATCCACAAGGCCTTAAAAAAAACACAAGCTGTGGATGCTTACATTATTAATCTGGCAAGGGATGTGAGAGGAAAATATTTTAATCATTTTAAACAAATCCAGGCCAAACTCATTTAAAAAATACATCATAGTTATGTTTGGAAATGCCTGCCCCCCAATAAGTGTCAAAATACAAGGTTGAAAATAATGAAACGAAAACAAAAAAAACCTACTGCTATGCTTTTACATAATATACGTGTTTTAAACACCAAACATAACCAGGGATCCTCAATCCTGGTCCTCGAAATGCTGGTGTCCTTGCTGCAACACACCTGATTTAAATCAATGTGTATTTAGCAGACAAATGAAGAATTTTTCCGAGTCTGAGTGGGATGTGTTGCAGCAGAGACACATGGAAAACCTGCAGGACACTGGCCCTCGAGGACCAGGATTGAGGATCCCTGGTGTAGGGGGGCTTAAAATTTCTTGCATATAGGACTCAAACTCATGTGAGTCAGCAGTCTTAACACAATCATCCACCTGTTTCTTCTTTTTATGGTAAATGCAACAGGTGAAGCAGCACTGTGCAACATTAATAGATCTTGTCACAGCAAAATGTAACGGACATGTTGTAATTAAATAATTACACTGCGATATGCTCATCAGATCGTGGTCATTATCATGACATGTCCTTATTGGTTTCTACCTCGCCATTGTCAACAGTTTGAGGAATTTTTTTTGTGATCTCTATAAGTCATATTGTCATATGCTTTTTGAAATGCCCTCATGTTTCAAAGATTTCAAGCAACTTCCAATCTAGCCAGATGGGATTCCTATCATCCCTTTGAGCAGTGTTTGCTTTTAGGCCTTTGCTCTAAAATCGCATACCCATAATAAAACAAGTAGCTACATCTCTGCAACCAAAAGGTCTGTTTTACTACTTCTCAAGTCAAAGTAAAGTGAACACCCGTGAGATTTGTTAAGATGTGTAAATATCAGTGTCTTTGTGAAGAATAAATGAAGATACAGATGGCACAAATGAAAAACGTCTCAGTCTGGCCTACAAAAAACACTTTAAGGATGAATATGAATAACCTTTTAGAATAGTGCAGCTCTTTCTCTAAACCTCTATCAAGTTTAAAATGAAGATTATCTCTGTAAAGGCCAACTGGGACTGGATGAAGCAGAACATCATGGAGAGGTTTTAGTATAGACGGTTCAGACAAGGTCTCCAAAATGACCATTTTGGCACCATTTGGCACCATCTGCTCTCAAATCCTCTGACTAAAAAGTTAATATAGCACACAGGATCAAGCTTGCTTGTCTGGATAAAAATGCTAACAAGTTTTATTCTCTACATTAATGTGAAACCCTCACTTATTTTTTGTTCTATTTCCCCTGCCCTTGCATTTTAATCTCACAAAATTCACACAGTTAAGATTCTTTTAGAGATTATGGCACAATGAAGATATGAGATAATCAGCCTGCTGTTCTTTGTCTACAGCCTCTCACACTGAAGTGCTCTGAAATATATGCTGAGAAGGTTCTTGATCAAAATTACCTGCTGCTATCCCCTCCTCAGCGCCATGCCTTGTTGCATAAGGTTTGCCTCACACACAGTATAAAATCTTTGCGACCCTCTCTTCTCTCCTCAGGCACTGATTGATTGGAATAGATTTGCAGCACTTCCATTGCTGCATCCGCTCCCACAGCTTGGTGTGGCTGTAAAGTCAGTCCTGAGTGAGTGTTGCAGAATATCAAATACACTGAAAAAGGTCGGTCAATATCTAATTGCTTTGTCATCTCTGCCTTTATTCATATCTTAAATATTTAATATTGTCATTAAGAATTCAAAGGTAGGATATCACAAGGTGGCATTAGAGCTGATCTCATTAAGCATTTTTCATAATGAATGACATTTTTTTTCCTTGTGTCTAACAGACTACTTTACATGGAGACTCACACCTCCAGGACACATCGTCTTGTCTTTGATGTCTGAAATATAAGACAAAAGAAATGAGAAAAGGTTTTTTTTATCTTATCATGGAGATAATAGATAGAAAAAAAAAAAACACTGGCTGAAGAGACTCCAGCGTTATGTGCTTCCGCCGGGAAAACGTAATCATGTGTTTATTTGATGACATTTTTTTTTATAAAAACATTCCCTCCACTCCTTATCTCATACACTACAGGGAGTGTTTGCCACCATATCAGCAGTTATTGGGGACTTCTTCTCTCTCTCTCTCCGTTCCCAAAGGTGATAGATCCACTTCATTTTCAGAGTGAGCTGCTCTCTGTATTCCAATCAAGTCCAATACAAAATGCAGGACACGCTGCTGATGGAGTCCAGGCAGGACGTAGAAACCAGGCGCGCTGATAAAACACCATCTTCCGGGTCACGCGCTGAAGAGCAAACTTTACCGAGCCGGATTAACACTCGCAAACTCCCGAGCTGGAAGGCAATTACTTGTGTTAACACTGATATCCACTGTAACTTCCCTTGATGGCTGATTTCCCTTTGTTCATGGCAGTATGTGTTTATGTGTGTGCATGAAGAGAAGAACAGATAAGAAACCTCCCAGCCCCTCTTCTAGAACATGGTGTGTGTATCCCATAGAGGCCAGAAGGAAGTTAAGACAAACAAACAGTAATGAGGTGATTTAGTAGATGTGTGTCTATGTGGGTGAAAGAGTCTAATTTTCACTTCTTAATAAGTACAGGCCTTCATTTTTAACATTACAGCAACATGAGAGTTGGATGCCATAAAATTTGTTCCTTTTCAAATAAAAAGAGAGTAGAGCAAAACAGTGAATATTATATCAAACCAACCAGTAATGGAAGTCTGGAATGTTATTTTTTTTTATGTGATTCAGGTTAAAAAAGATTGCGTTGCAGTTTTCAGATGCTTAACATTTCAGAAACGTTCTTTGTTAGAGCATATAAAGAAGTGTTTGGAGACGAGTTACGGAGCTAGCATTGCAACGAAAGCTTTAATGTGATAGGAATACCTTCGTTTGTGTCGCTACATTTTCTGTTCACAAGAGTCTTGGCTGAAAAGTTAAACAATGCAACTTTCCACAAACTTTTTTCTTTCAGAAAAATGAGCCTGCGTTCACTTTTTTCTTCAGGTTAGTCACTCAGATGTTGCTGCTGTGTAGCAAAGTCACCCCTACCAGCATCACCACTTTATGTGTCTTTGCAGACCTCACACTGGCACACCCACCCTCACATACCCTATCCTACACCACCCACACACCTCATCAACCTCTCTAATCGCTGTATCCATGCATGCTGCCCTGACCATGCCAGGCAGACTGACAGCTGATCGCTGTGCCTGACCTTGGTAGATTGTATTTCTGATAAAGTCTGTCAGAGAAAGAAAACAAGACAAAAAAAAAAAAATCCAAAAACTAGTATGTACGTCATAGAGACTGATTCAATCCAAAAAGTTCATTAAAAAAATGAGAAGAAGCAAAAAGCGAAGCTATGAAAACAGCTCAACTTTGTCACCTTGTGTTTGTGGTGAGTTCAAACCTGTATGCATGGACTGCTGCAGAACGTCATGAGTGGGTCTCCTCAGAGGAGAAGAAGGTGACTGTGGTCAGTACTTGAGTAGCTGAGGTAGAGCTGCAGGGCCACAGAGCCATTAAACACTACAAAGCCTCTTAATCAGCCTGTGTCTCCAGGGGACAAAACATACAACCTCGACCTGGAGCCCCTTGAAGCCCCTGTCACAGCAACACAAACACATGGCCACACACACACACACACACACACACACACACACACACACACACACACACACACACACACACACACACACCTGTACCCATGGACTAATCCAAAAGCTCATTTTCAAAGAGAAGTCAGTGAGTTGAGTCAAGGTTAGAGCTGAGAGAACAGAAAGCTGGGAAGGACTTTGCTGTTTGTGGTCCTCGTTAGTTCTGTGGGGGCAATGTGGTTGACATTCAGGAGATTTTTACCTGAACGAATCATTAAGTTTGTTTTGAATAAATATGCTGAGCAGTGTCATAATTTCAGAGGGAGAGAGAGAGAGAGAGAGAGAGAGAGAGAGAGAGAGAGAGAGAGAGAGAGAGAGAGAGAGAGAGAGAGAGATCCCTCCAGTAAGATTCATTTCACCCATACAGTTGCTGGCATTTTTCACCTTGTGTATGTACTTATTTTAATTACCTGTTTTGGACCCTTTTTATGCATTTTTGAGGAGTAAGATGTGAGTTTTAGCTTAGTCTATGATTGGAGTTGAGTTATTGATTATGGTTCTTGATAGTAGATTTTGAGTTTGCCCATTAAAAAGATATATTAAAAGTCAATCAAGCAAACAACGATTGAAACAGTGAGCAAGTTTATTTATGTTTTAAAATCATACAAAAGGATTAAATTAAATCAAACTGCTGAGATGTAAAATCATACACGCACATTTCACATATGAAATATTTTGGACTAAGACAACAGCACCTAAATTTTGCAGTGTAAATTCACATTGCAAGTACGTTTAGCTAATTATGTAACTGAACCATCCTGATGTCGACAAGCTGTTAGTGGTGCAGAAGTCAGTCCCTGTTGTCTCTGGCTGAAGTTTGTAGAACTACAAGCTGGTGATCTTCAGCTTTCTGCACAAAATCAGTTCAATAAGCATAAACTTACTCCTTTGACTAAGGCTCTCTTGGCAATCGAAGAAGCAGTTAAACCTCCACCAATTAAGTGCGTTTTGTTTAACTCAGCAAGAATGTGTGAATAGATTCCTGTAGGAACATGAAATGTTAAACTGACGCTTTAATATAAGGTATATAAAAGTTAGTGAAGTCTTTTTTTTTTTCCCAAATAGTTTTATAAAAATACTTTTAATACTTATGAAACTTACTGGAGAATGAACAGACCACTTCCTATAGAGGAGGGGGAGTCTTGATCATTTCCACCGAGCAAAACACAAGAAACATTGTAGGAATAGTTCACTATGCCAAAACTCAGAGAAATCTCTGTCTTCCTGAACATCAGAGCTCATCTCTGTTCAGATATTTGCAATGCCGTATTGATCGCTCACTGCAGGAAAATGTCCTTCTTTTCATCCTGCATTTATTCACGTCTGAGCCTGGACATCTTCCTCTGGTATTGACAAGTTTCGTTGAAGACACAGTAATTGTGTCCCAGCTCCAGCCCGACATCAAGATCAAACAGTGGCTCTGGCTGATTTCTGAACTTTGTTCGAGTCATTTTTATTGGCAGTGTCTGCTTACACAGCGCCAAACCTGGATTTGGAAAACAAGAATAAATCTGCACAAAACAAGAATAAATCTGCACAGATGTAGGATCTCGCCAGAGGACTAAAGGAGAAATACCTTGTCTTGTTCTGGAAAGAGCCTTCCTTGCAGACATTTTTAGAAGATATGAACGTGCTTCCTGTTCTCGTCCCATTATTTCCTAATGATGAATCTCTGCTAATGGTAACTCTCTCCTGAGCTGCTCTGTGGTGCTCACAGTGGGCTTCTTGTTAATTGGCCTTTTGACAGTGATGCCCACCCACCGGTGGCCAACTGGGGTTTGATAAATGAGATGCTCATGTTACTCGCACACCCCCAATGCGTTGTGTTGTGCGATTTGAGTGAAGTGGGCGTCTGTTTGCCGTAGCACTTTCGGAGAGGTATAGTATGCTTTGATGCACCAGGCCTTATGAGAAGCACTTTCTAGTCTCCTTGTGTTTTCACACCGCTTGTAAACAATATGAGATAATCAAACTGGGATATAATTTTTTTCTCCATGTTCAGCTGGAGATTACCTACTTGTCATATACCATCAGTGGTAAAAAATCAGCTGCTTTTCTAAGGCTTAGCATTTAGTTCTTTCATTCAGCAATCAAACAAGTCCAAAACCGAAAGGGCAAAGATAAATACTGCTCTACCAGCTATATGCCAGATGCAATACAGCTTCAGAGTAAATCCCAGATTTCGTATGTGGCATAAATTTCAGACTCATATAAAACCCCCTTTCATGCCTGTTTTATGGCATTGATTGGGGACCACATCTGACAGACCATCGCTTGTTTTCCTCACCTGCTGCTTATATAGGTAGGTTTCTGTGTGAACCCACAATTTCCTGCTAACATTTGAGCAGTTTTAATTATTTCCATGTGTGATTATTAAGATCAAGCGATGCCACACTTAAAACTAATGACACCACTTCCACATATTGCTGTTTATGCAAATTAGCTGAGTAGTTTGGAGAAATTATGTTTTAATTGATTAACATTCCCCTTTTTTTCCTCCAATGCATTTAACTTTTGATTGGAATATCAAATTATTCAGAGGATTTTTTTTCCCTTTGCAGCTTGTTATGTTGGGAAATAGCAAACAGTAAATATCTAACATTCTTGTGACACTTAGATTATTTATGTTGTTTATCGAGTAAATACGCAAGCTAGTTAATCCGTTTGCAATTTGTAGCAGCAAAGCCTGGGTTATTAAACTGCAGAAATATAGTGGTAACCTCTAGGGGGCACTGAACTACCAAATTAACCCCAGGTCAACATAATTTATGAGACGGTGTGCACACACTGCAGAAGAAACTCTCCTGTCATTTCAGTGCACAGCTCACCAAGGTTGTATTATTTCCCATTTTCCCATTTTGTGAGCCCTGTTCCGATATGAAAACACCTCCACCCTCCTCAGTCTGTGCCCTTGCTAAAGAAATCTTGGTTCTCAAAGTGTTTGCTCTGACAAGTTTGAATCTCAGAAATATAAGCCAGTTAACTTAGCAGATGTTTTTGTATCCAAATCGTCTTTGCTTAGCTCTGCTTCCACCTTCCACTCTGTTTTCCTCTGTTGGCTTGTATCTTTATTGCTTCCTCCTCCTGTCCTGTATGTCTCTTTCAGTTTGCTTTTAATTCCTTCTTGCACGCCACTTTTCTCTGTACACTGTGTTTATTTCCTCACTCGTGCTGCGTCTCAGCCTTTTAATGGATTAATCTAAGTGCTCTCCCAGTGCTTCCCAGCTGCTTGTTGTTCTTTATTGCCGGAAACACTCGGCTTAAAGTTGATGCAGTTTCTTCGCATCCCACAGTGTGGCAACAACTTATGGCCCTCGTGACATGGCCCTCTTGTGCTTACATTTATTAGGAAGCAAATGTGAGGCGTCCCGGCATATCATAGGATCAGGCACTGGTGGATAATTCTTTTTTTTACCGAGGCATGACTAATGTATCTGGTTCTGTTTAAAGGCTACCCTCTCCACACATGTTGCTATCTCTGACACTGTACAATCCAAAAAGCCACTAACTTGCCTGGGGACAAATAAAACTCCCAGTGTTTCTCTATCACCTTGCATTCAAGCATACAGTTGCCTAACTGCGCATGAAGATGCTGCCCTTTAAAAAAAACAGTCTGATGACACTGGGTAGGACGTCCACGATAATATCTCAACAAAAGAGGAGGTGTGTGTCCTCTGGCCTTCGTTCAAATCCCATTTGGACAACAAAAGTGATTAGAGCGTCCCTGTGTGAAGAGGCCAAATCAGATCATGTTTCCTGCTTCCAGTTTGATTAGAGATTAATTGAAATCGGAACTAAACCCCAAGGGAGCATGCTGGAAATAACAAGGGTTACAGAGCTTCACACAGACTTTGCCTCCCTCCCTACCTCACTTTATTGCTTTCTTTGGTTGCACAACCCGGCCTACTGTCATCAAAACTGGAACAAAAACAACAAAACGTGTGTCACTGGTCATATATTCTCATAGTTTTTCCCAATAAAGAATTGCTGCTGATTTGCCCGAAATATGCCCTTCTTTCACAAATAATAACCCTCCCAACAAGAGAGCTGGGGTCAGATGTGTCTCGCAAGAAAGCAAATTTGCTGGAAGACTGAAATTCCCAGCAAGAAAAGATGCTTTCTAACACAAGCAAATAGAGTGAGCATTTCAAGCCTCGCCTCCTCCCTCTCACGCTACTGCTGCAGTGACAGGCGAGCCAGCTTTCTGTTCTTGGGTGACACATAATGCACTTAATGATAACAGGGACAGACTTTCTTCTAATGATGTTGGTAATTTTTTAAACAGATGGTGTTTTGATTTCTGTGGCAGAATAAAAGCAGGCTTCTCATCTCCAGTTATCAGCCTTTCCATTCTGCTGGCTGGAATGACAAATCAGAGCGCTGGCAGATTTGATCAGTCATGGTTGACTTGCTAAAAAAGACTAATATTAGCTTAATACTTTAAAACAATGTCTTTGCCTGATGCTTTTACTCTTCCATCTTGCTTGCTGTGAAATGAGACCTATATAAAACTTTTGTAACTCTACATCATGACATTGTGCTAGAACTAAACCAAAGCTGGCTGCTGTCAGCCAGAGATGTCATATACAGTATAAACTGTTAACACTCAACCATAAGTATTAAATGTTAAAAATTTTCAGAAATAAATGCAATTACAATTATTTTAGTAAAATGTGCAGTTATTGATCAGGTTTAATCCTAAATAGAATAAAGCAGGCACAGAATATGGATGAATGAATTGAAGTCACTGCAAAATATTAAACAAAGCAAAAAAAAACAAAAAACAAGTTGATGCCAACCATCACTCGCTCATTACTTTCATCCAGGTTTTAGAAAAAGGAGGGATTGCTGGCAGACATATAGAGCTCCTCCATTTACTGCAGAGAGATGTTAAATGGTACACATGATGCAGAGAGCTGAAGGTTTTAGCTGCTTGACCAAGGTCAGCTCCACGCTGGTTGGTCTGAAGGAACCACAAGAGTTCAAGTCTGAATTGTTCTCTTCTGAACTGTGATTGTCATGGTTTGTGAGGATTGTATCACTGAGAACAGTGTTCAAATGAAAAATGATGGTTCAGTGGAAATGATAGAAGCTACTCGCCTCTCACAGCTAGGCGCAAGAGGTATAACTTAGCCAACACTTAGCCATGTGTTACATCTCTGGTCCAGAATAGATGGTGTAAAGTCACTGAGAAAAAGCAAAAATATTTCATGCGAGTTTAACAAAGAATTTTGGTAAGAGAGGGTTAATAAGGCAAATTCAATTCATCTTAAATCCACTGATTGATTTTCTTTTCCTGCTTTTTTCAATCAGGGTGGCGAGTGAGTCTAGATAGCATCAAAGCTATCCATATGTACGCTCACTCTTACTCCCTGGGTCAACTTAAAATCAACAGCCAAGCTAAGATGGATGTTTTGGGCTGTCAGAAATAGTAAATGGAGTAAATAGAAAAAATGCAGACATGCACAGGGAGAAGATGTCAACTTCACACAGAAAGGCCCCTGCTGAGATCCTAACCGGGAACCTGGAATCCGGCTCTGACGACCTGTAACTCTAATTAGTTGTGCTTCCTTTTAAACCAGGGACTCATAATTATGATGGTATGTCGCAGGTATTTAAATTGAAATCTTAATATAGTTCCAGATTAACTGTGACAGGCAGGTAAAGTCAAACACACCCATGTGTTGCCTTTCTGGCATATCTCCCAAAGTCTCCCTGATGCCAAAGAGACTTGTCTCTCCCTGAAAAAATATGCAGATGTAGAGTTCATTAATAACCACACATTAAAAATCAAGTCATATTCCCAAGATATAAAGACAAGAGAGGTAAATATTACTTTAAGTGGAAGGCAAAATTAAGTATTATGTATTTATTTATTTTTAGATGTTTTTTCGATGGTTAAATGAAACTAAATAAATCCAACAACAAAAGCTTATTGATTTAAATTGATCTTAGACTTTGTGTACATCCATTTAGCAGCAGTTAGTCTAAGTGCACTTGAGTGGAGACTGAATAAGTCAAAACCTCTTGCACCTCTTTCCCTCTCAGCAGGGGCGATATTAGTAATGTATTACACTGAGAGAACTGCCTGATGCTCAGCCATTGTAAAAAGCTTTATTGCTGTCGTGCCATTTGATACGAGCCTACCACCGCCAGGGTCGCTCCATAAATCTCGCTCAGTCAGCTGTTTCTGCTCCTTAGCTCCTCGGCTCTCCTTTTGATGGAAACCATTGACCAGAAACATTAATAATGAGAAGAGTTTTAGTCACGGCCCATGAAGTTACACTCTGCAGTCGTTGAAAGAACAGAGGGAGGGAATCATTTATTAAGTTTTTGAAATGAATTGTGTCAGAAGACAAGGCGAGGTCTGATGATAGCTAAGGCAGAGTAAACAGTCTGGCCTCTTGAGCGTGCTGAGATGCCAAGAGAAATATTTGAAATGTATTTTTCGGAGACAAATTTGCCACATTAGCTTTCATCATTCATCATTTTTAAGTAGTGCTGGTTTCTGGGTGCATGGCTGCGGATTTGTCATTTTCTAATTAGCATAGCCCCCTTGTTTTCTCAGGCATTTTTTGTTTCAAGTATGAGTGTTTCAGTCACTGAATCAGTGTATGCGCCTTTATTTGCCGTCTGATAAGTTTGGATTTATACCCTCATGTGGTTTTCCTCTGATTTGGAGCACATACCCTCCAAGGAATTTTTAATTCCTCTGCATAACGCCATCAATTTCTTTTCCTCAGTTTGCCTTTGTTTGTTATATACAGTATGAGAATGTGTTTGTGTGACAGTGTCCTTGAAAGCTTATGCACGTGTTGGGGTATATGCGTGCACACTTGTTTCTTTTCTTTCTCAAGAAGAGCAGTCCCATCCATCTTCTGTGCGCCGTAATAGGGTTCAGAGTGGCTCACGCACGGCCTTCTGATCTGTCCTCATTTTCATTTCGTTACAGGCCAGACACTCTTCCTATGACACAGAACCTCAGACTGCCTCCGTCCACCTGCCAACCTTGGTGCTCTTTCTCCTTTCCTTTCTTACTCTCTCTCCCTCTTAGCCTGAATAAAACAAACAAACATGCACACACACTATTTCTTCCGTTGTCTGCATTCACGTCACAATTGTGGAATGAAGCAAAAATGAAGACAAATTGATTTGAATCCCAAGGAAAGAAAATGGGGTAGTGGTGCCTGTCTGCAAGGCGACTGTAAGCATACATGCAGTGATATACTATTATGTTCTTCGCTGTATAAGTGGGTCCATTTGTCATTATGATGCTCATAATGATCACACAAGATGAACTTGTGGGACAATCCAATGTCACAGCAGCATCAGCCGTTTTTGATCACGTGCTTTGTTTTTATATTTGCCATCGGCATGAATGTCAAAATAGTTATTCTTCCATTAAACCTTGTTGGTCTGTCAGATATTTATGTTGTGGATTTAAAAAGGATTACACCGTATAAATAAATGCACACAGAGTCAACCTGTGAGGGGTGATTTGCCTTGCCAAGGCTTAGAGATAAAACATACAAGCGGTTTGCACCAATGTTCCCTGAATACCCTTTGGCCTTCAGCTGAGGCCAACTGCAAGTTGAGACAAACCTCGCCTCGGTTAAAGTCAATTCCCCCTCATAGTGGCTATGTAGTGTTGAGCTGCCGGGCCCAAAACAATGGCTGTCCATCTAATCACAAGGAAAGGTAAGTGGGGAGTGTTAGAAAAATAAGCCAAGAAACAAATAAAAGAGTGGTAGCTGAAAAACAGCCTTTTGGTCTTCATGTGTGTGTGCCTGTGTGTGAGACAGTCGGGGAAAAAGCTTTAAAACATCAATCCAATGAAGTCTGAGGATTTCTTTCAAAGGTGTTTCTGTATGTAAGAGCCAGATTTATGCTTTTCACTGCCACCGCTGCAAGGGAGAAAAACTGAGAATTTAGCCTCTGATTTCATCTCAGCCTACACTTAACCTTTTCACCCTTAATAAAGGGCATTCTTGTTCTTGCACATGCTGGCCCTAATACACACTGCACAAAAATCTGCACTTATATACACACAGTGCAACACTTCCATCAGGTGAATGGTATGTAGCTTCACAACTTGGAAGGATATCAACATATGCATACAGTAAAGCACATATTTTCAGATCCTCTTGAGAGTATGGGAATAAATGCAGGTTGTGTAGGTGTGTGCAATGTGGTGAGCTCTTAAGTCTAGTCAGCACAACATGGCTTCTGTGAGCTGCTGGATAGCCCAACTGCTGAGCGCTGCAAGTACAGTACATCTCAATTTGTTCTGGGAAGGATCAAATTCTACTGCCTTGCAAATCTTACTGAGCAGCAGGCGTAGCACACGATGAATAACTGGGGAACTTTAGGAAATATAATAGAGCCGAGTCTGAACCAGTAGAATCAAATCGAAGCCTGGGTGTCTGTATCAATAAACTGAGGAGTCTGGTCACGCATGATGTGAAGTACATCAGTACAAGTCAGGATAATTACAAGCTGCTTATAATCTATGCTTATATTACCATCTCTTTGTAGATGAAAGGCATATGCACTGTAAACATCATTGGATGGGTGAATTTAAAATAAAAACTGTCTTGTCTCCCAGGTCAGTCCATAGAACTCTTATTAATAATCACAATCTTTTGATGGATACTATTAATCATTTATTCAGATCTGGCCTGATACAGAACAGAAAGTTCTTAAAGGTCTGGAGAAGGTTGAAGAGCAAAGGCTGAAAAAGACAGCTCCGTCCTAATTACCGTCATCACTCACTCTGTCGCTTAATTTATCTGATCCTCTTCCGGAAATGAAAAACCTCATCACTAGGGTCTAATAGCCACTATAGCGGAGCAGAAGAGGAATTTCACTAAATAAGACACTTTCTACCTCATTTCTGGCCATTTCTTTCTTTTCAAGGTGGTCTGAGGTTAAATTAATAGTCAGATGCTAGCTAAAAAGAAATGGTAGGCAACACCAAGACACTGAGCATGTCTTAAATGTTTTCAATGTGACTAAAATGGCTATTTTTTTAAATTTAAAAAAAATTTTTTTTTAGCAGTTTTCAATTTCCTTTCACAAAAACTAGTATATTTAGGGAATTTATTTGTACCTTTTATGCACACATTCACTCCTAGGGTCCATATAAAACACAATTTAACTCAATCTGGCCTATAAGAGGAAGCTGGAGTATTTGGAGAGAACCATGGATGTCAGGCAGAACAAAAAGGCCCCAGCTGAGTTTTCAACCAGGAACCATTTTGCTCCTTTTTGTCTGTTACTAATCATATTTATATTATGCCTGACAATTGAGTTGCTAGTTATATAAAGGTGAAAGAAAGGCTAATTGCATTCAAGTCCAAGTTGTAGGAGAAAATAGTAGCAGCAGCCCTTCAGCCAACAGTTTTCCTTTTGGTGTTGATACTGCTGCTCTCTCAGCTCCACAGAGACAAAGGCTAACTGTAAAAAGCTGAAATTATTACATGACCAAAGAAATTACCTTGAAACTTGTGTGATATGATAAAAACATGTTTAATTTTTGTTAAAGATACAGAAATGTTCAGTCAAAAAGGCACTTGTGATTACGTTTTCAGAATAATATGGCAACTAGTTAGCTAACTAGCTTAGCTAGCCATAGCAAAGGCAATCTGCTAGCATCGTGTTATTGTCTCCTAAGTAACTTTAGTGATCATTTTCCTGTTTTGGTGTTTTGTTTGCATTCGGTTTTCATACTTCCTGGGACACCTTCTTGTAGATCAATAGCTAATCACAAGGCCCATTAGCATTTAGGATGAATCTAATGAGGTGCGTAAATGAGGAGTTGGTTTAATCCACAGCATCAAAGCTTGATTTTAATTGTTTGCTGCAGAAAAAGCTAGAGAGGGATGCGTTATTAGATGTTTATTAAATACACATTAACTCTAATTAATCTCCTGGGAAGCTTCCATGACTGACAATTCTAGATTCAAAAACCTCATTTTCACAGTGACACAGTGAAGCAGACTCTCTTCTATGCAACTGATGCTTCATTTGGTTGTATTATGCCAACAATTTATCTTCTGAAGGAGTAAATGTGTAATTTGTTTTTACTTGCACTTAAAAAAGCCTTACTTTATAACAAGAGTTATTAAAAAAAAAACCCATACATTTAGTGGTTTCCTGTAATGATCTTTAGCTAAAACAGGTACTCAGTTGTTATGCTTTGTTATTCCTTGTTTCCTAGTTAAAGGTAATCAATTTTTGAATAAGCATGAATTCCTTAAGTGTTTCTCTGCCTATGTAGAGTTCTTTCATTAATCATACAGACAAACTGTACCTTAGGGGGATGCTTAGTCTTGTTCTGTAAAATTTAGAAGTAGCAATAAAAGAAAGAACTTTTTAATGCAGAAAATGCAAGATATTACTGCACCATAGGAGGTAATAAGGCAAACTTTACCTGTCTCACATTTCTCTTGCTTGTATTCATCTCTGCCATCACCTCTCCTTTATCTGTCATCTTCTCCGTAACCCTCCTTTCTTTTTTCTCATCCTCCACCTTCCTGTGAATCATGAAGGGCTCCATTTGTCATCCAGCCGCTGATGAGTGTGGTGTTTTTCACCCTGACCTCTACTCCGTCCATAATGAAATATCAGCTATGCTGCCTCATGCTCTCACAGCTAAGATTGAGACCCAGGTCATATAATTTCTGACAATACTCTTTCTGATTGTGCTGGCATTCGACATACTGAACGGGTTGGATTATTTTATAAGGAGACTTTATGAACAGTACAAATTAAGGCTTTCCTCCAGAAAACAAAACATATTAAAAAACTTAAATAAGTACATTGATGTACAGTTTATGTGGCTTATCTGAATCATCTTCATCCTGTGAACTGGTGTGAGACAGATGGTTAAATGCAAACTTTTAAATTAAGTTTGGAGCAAGTAATCCCAGTACAGGTTGACAAAGGTTTGGGTTTTTCATTAAATAAAACCTCCATCCTGGAATATATACATTCTGACACCTACCACTTCACTCTACTTCTGTCCTACTTCTCAAAAAGAAAAATGAAATTATATCACACCTCAAGAGCCTTCAGAGCCAGACATCTTCAACTAATACGTCAGATGTGTCGTGACTTTAAAAAGAAAAAAAAAAGACAGGAAGAGAAAAAGCCACATCCAACCTGCCAGTTCAGTCTTCATGTTTTCAGCCATTTATGTTGTGTCTAACCATTAAAAGCATAAAAGGAAACCAGCAGGATGGCAGAAGCTGTAATGACATGAAATACTGTAATGGCATGAAAAATTAATGGCTGCTTGGCAAAACGACAATTATTTTTTCCCCCCATAGACAATTAATGCATCTTGTGCCCTGGTTGTCAGTAGATCATTTAAATATTCACAGATGATATAAACACCAAAGAGGCACTACTTGTACCAATATATATATATATATCTTTTGAATGTATATATTAAAAATTCAAACAACAAAAAATTTAGAAGAAAAACACAAAAAATCCGTGATTAAAGTATATAAACAAATAAATGACTAAAACTGTTACTGAACAACGGCTTCATCACTGATTGTTTCATTTAGTTACGTACAAAATCTATCACTCTCTGATGCAAATATTATGCATCTATGCCAGAAGCAATGTCACGAAATCATATTTACCTGTAAAATCTGCAGTGGGTTTTGACATGCTTTATCACCCAATGCACCGTTTTTAAAGAAAAAAAAGAAAGAAAAGACAAAGAAAAAACAAGTTAAATCTCAAAGCAGACTTCATTTACTTGAAAGCTCATCATTCTCTGTTACTTTTTATTCACATGTAAGATGTAAAAACTACTAAAACAAAGCAAAAAGCTCAAAAACAAGCATCCATCACCCTTCCTTTCCTTTAACAGTCCTAAATCTAAGATGCAGTGTTGAGGCTGATAACTATTTGTTTAGTTCGTCACACAACTGATATATTTTTGTACAATAGTATAAAATGATACAGAACATATCTCGGCTGCAGAAACAACAGAAGGAAGATATAAATATGGAGTTTGCTTGAAGAAAATCAGGCTCCTACTTGAGCTTATCGCTGTAACAGACCTTGTCGCTCAAGAAAGACAAAAGTAAGGGATTTTTGCAGGATCGTTTCCATGGTAAACTAGACCCTGTTTGAAAAATCTGTCCAAGTGAAGAACACTTGTGTAGAGGTGTCATTATCCAAGTTTCCTACAGAGGAAAGATGTAAGGACAGATATAGAGTTAACCTCAAGGAATACATGTAATAAGCCTGTAACAATTTACACGTTTTTCTCTTTGTTTTTAGAATAAAGATGCTCAATTTAGTCCTGGAATCAAGGTTACATATAACTCATTCTGGACTGCATCTGAATGCACTGGTGTTTACTATTAATGCGAGGAGGAAAGCAGTCTGATGAATACTGATATACACTACCAGCAGAAAGTTAGGGATATTCAGCTCTCAGGTACAATTTACAGAAAATGCAAAAGCTTCACGCTGCACTGATATTATGTCAGGAATGTGGAATCATACAATAGTAATTCCTTCATTACAATTGACTGAAATCAAAGCTTGTGGATATACCACAACATTAACAGCCAATGTCTTAAGAACTTATGTATTAGCATAGCCTTCATCTGATTATGATGTTTAGAAAGAAATTGTCCTTGACCACTACATTTAGTTGTCGATTTATGGTTCAGACACTTCTCTTGATTTTTTTTGCAGTTAATTACCTTGTTAGAAAACAGCTTGTTATTCAATAGGTACTTAAAAACTGAGCATTTATATAATCACATTGAATAGCTTAGAAAAGGTTGAATAAAGTTAACCTGTAAAGATTACTGTACATCAGGTATATTTTCAAAGCACAGAAAAAGCTGAATATGGGAACTTTTTGTCAGGGGTGTATGCTGTATGTTGCCTGAGATTTAGCCAAATGCATCAAAGTTGAGAGGCTGGAAGCTTATATGAAGTATTGACATACTGCACAAAGCATGATAGCAGTTTTTGAAGATAAATACGAGACATTTTCTGCAAAAGTGAATGATTACTTATCTGAATCTACATTTTACCCGTTTAAGACTAAACTAATGGCGGCTTTGACAACCAAAATGAATGACGTCTGCAGTAAAGACCTGGAAAAGTCTCACAAACAAAGAAGTCAGAGCAGGTAATGTGGCATGCCTTATGTAAATTTGTTCAATTACTGCTGAAGCCCTGAAATTGTGGACCGTGTGAAAGAATGACTGCAATCAGGGCCAGAATTCAGATCTGGCAGTTTTCATTTTCTGGCCCCATTTTCTCCCTACTGGTGCACTGCTATGTGCTGCAATTTAAAGCATGCAAGAAAGCTGATATTATATTAATGGACAGCTCTATTTTTCCTCTAGAAATACAGACAGCATTGTTTATTGAGAGAGTCTGAACATTTTACCTTCTTCCTTTCTTGGTTTTGGGTCTTTTTATCCATTTATCACTGCCATGATTTCCTTATCTCCTGCCGATCTCTGATACTATCATGAGCCGGTCGGCCTTCACGGTGAGTCAGCTCATCTGACCAGAATGGCCTGATTCTCAGTCTTGGTCTGTTTGCTGTTCATAAACATTTCATGTGACATGTTTTTGTCTTCTTGAATAAAAACTTAACGTCTGCACCTTTTCTGTTGTTTTATTCGAAAACCTTTATGGTGACAGAAAAACAAAACATGTTTTCTGAACCAAAACTGCTGTTTTGTTGCTTTAAATAAACACCCATAACTATGAGTTTAACTGGAAATATAAATATATTAAGCTATTTTTTTTTAAAGTTAAAACTAGTAACAGTAGAGATGAAGCTTTTGAAGCCAGAGTTAAACTTACTGTAACTTGTCAGTGTTCAAGGTTTCAGTGTTCTCTGAACATAAAGTGCTCACTTTATAAACAGCTTTTAAAGGAAAAGGCATTTATTGGTTTTAGCACATTAACTGTAATTTACTGTGACCTGCTGACACTTGCTGTTATGTTTTTAAAGAGTGACCTGCTCCATGGAAACAGCATCACAATTTGAAGACTTAAGTAAAATAGTGGAAAAAAATACACACAGTTGACGTTGGAGGAGTTGGTACAAGTAAGGTGAGTCTGAAGATATCGAAAAAACATCAAGTTTGAAGCTCAAACACACGAAGAAGAACTATCAGACCCTTCAGACCCTTTAGCCTGTAGCCTGCTGTTTTTAAGCTACAGGGTCTAATGTTCTGGATCCACCTTGAACAGCTTTCAGAAAATGAAAAAAAAAAATCTGAATTAGATATTGACTGCTATTGACAACAACAGATCAATTCTTTTGAAAAAAATAAGATAAATGGTATTGTGTGATTTAGAAAAAACAACCCACTTAGCTAAGCATGAAGGCTTGAGGAGACATTTCACTGCTAAAATTCTGGTTTTTACGGAAACTAATGACATGATGTTGGTATTTATAACAATTAAGAAATCCATCCATCCATCCTTCTGTCCATCCATTCATCCATCCATTTATTCCAATACACTTGTGTATCAAAGTGCTTGAAAAGCGTGATGCAAATTGCAGTATTATTAATGCATAATGCTAGAGGGATAAACCAACTTCTAGTTGGTTTGAATATATAATAGAAAATTAAAAAAAGAAAAAAAAGTATTACTAATTTAAATTTTGACCACTTAAGTATTGTGGCTATAATATCTTTTTTTTTTAATTTTTTTTTATCTCTAACATTTGTTACACAAAGAAAACATTCATGGTAATTGTCCCAAGGAAAATAAAAAATGTAAAGAAAACAGTTTTCATTGCTTTTATTCTAGTGCAAAAGTGAAACAGTTGAAAACAGAAAAGGACGGATCAAAAGAAGAGGGATCTGGAAAAAAAAACAAAGGCTGATCCTCATGTTGTAGACTTCCAGATCCTTGGTCCCTCTTACGATCTTATAGGGTTGATAAGGAAAAATGCTGCCAGATAACCCTGCAGAGAGGGGGCTAAAGGCAGGGGCAAAGTGGGGCAATAAAAATTGGCCATGGTACTTTCGCTGAGTCAGCACCATTTATGATCATACACACCACAAATCATTGTACTTTCTTAAATGTGCATATTAGCTGTGCAACTTCTTAAACCACTAAAACAGTTGCAGTGACTTAGGAGGAATCAGTGAGAGCAGACACATTAAACACTTTCAAAAAGTGTCATTTGTTAATGAAAGAAACATCCATACTCCAGCTTTATGATGAATCATAGAGCAGCATTTATCCCACTGAGTCTTCAAAAAGAAAAGGAAAATAGACTCGAGAAGTGATGGATCAGATAAAAAACAGTGTCTCTGTGTCGGCTTTCTTTTCTCTTCTGGAAATGTTATCTCAAGCAGGTTTAACAAATGAATAAATTGGGATTTTTTTTATTATTACAAAACGATGCAGTCAGGTCCAGAACTATTGGATTCTCTGGCAAAGAGACAAAGAGCTGCATTAACATACAATTTGGAAAAAAATGGTAATAAATAAACACTATTAACAAGTTTGCATGTTTTCCATAAAACATAAACACCTACACAGAAGCTACCTTTACCACACTTTGACCCAAAAGAATTTGAATATCAGACCACAGTCAATAAAAAAAGGCCAAAAAGGAAATCAGGAAGCTGCTGATTCCTTGTTAATGTTGATGAATAATAGTTTAATCATCAACATCAGATCATTTCATTTTGGGAGACATAAAAACCCTAAATTTTATGGCTGTTATTTTAACCAGTGAACAAAACCAGTTAACCTGCTGTTCCTCCTTCTGGAAAAACTGGCGCCATCAACCAATTTCATAAACATAATGAGACGAACTGATTAACTGGTGCTGAAACATTTTCATTGATGTGTTATCATCATTTTATTATAACTTTGTAAACAGTTGCGCATTCACCACTAACTGGCCCATATGGACAGAATCATCTCTTAAGAGATCAGGGAGAAATTAAAGCATACTGGTGGTGTAGTGGTTAGCATGGCAGCCTCACAGCAAGAAGCTTACTGGTTGAAGCCTCAGCTGGGAGGAGGATTTGGTGTAAAGTTTGCAATGTGTATATGTGTGTGTTCTCTTTGGGTGCTCTGGCTTCCTTCCACCCACAAGACATCCATGTTAGGTTAATTGCTATGGTTAATTGATCATGTATTATATGTGAGTTGCTTTGGATGAAAGTGTCTGCCAAATGACAGTAGAATAGAGGATAAATGATTTATGAATGCACATTAAGACCTCATTCAGTAAGAATTTATTAGAAGCCAATGGCAATCCAGGGAAGTGATATGATTATGTCATAAACCCTGACTTTCTTTATGCCTATATGATCATTCTGCAGGCAAAAGTGGCTCAATCAGATCAAATACCAAGAAGGCAGTGGGGCCAGGTGGACTCTCTGGATGCATCCTCAAGGCTTATTTACCACAATGTTCAACCTGTTGCTGCTGTATTGTTTTGTTCTCATATGTTTTAAGTCTACCACCATCATCCCAGTACCCAAGAAAAGCACAGTGAGCTGCCAGAAGGACTATCAGCCAGTTGTTCTCTTCTCCATAATCACCAAATGTTTTGAGAGACCAGTTCTCTCGCGTGTTAAAGCTGTCATTCATCTTGCTTTTAATCAGCAACTGTTTTCACATCAGTCAAACAGATTTCTAGATGACGCAATCATTACAGCTCTGCACACAGAACTCTATGTTAGAATGCAGTTTATCTACTTTTAGGTATTAAGCACCATTATTTCTCACAAACTGGCCTCAAAACTGAGCGACTGGGAACTCTGGCAGTTCTCTGTGTATGTACTGGACTTCATTCAGAACAGGTCCCAGAGGGTCAGGTTGGGATCTTGCATCTTATCCATTTTGATCCTGAACACTGGAATTTCTTGGGGGTTTGTTCCTAAGGGTTCCGCAGTCCAGATCTGTGAAAGCCACAATCTAGCAGGTTTTCAGTGTATACCTCCTTCAACACACCTGAATCAAATCAAATGGATTGAACAGCCTATCAAGTTCTGTGCAATGACTTTATATTTGAGTCAGGCATGTTGCAGCAGGGGTACAAGGAAAATCTGGTGGATTGGGGTTCTTGCAGGACTAAAATGTGTAACCTTGCTCTACTTTCTCTTCACTCATGACTGCTCACTCATCCACCCCACTAACACCATTGTAAAAATTGCTAATGACACAGCCGCTGTGGGACTGATCCACAACTGCAATGAGACAACCTACATAGGAGAGATTCAGCTTTGACACAGTGGTGTTTATATAAAAACTTGGACTTGAACACATAAAAAGTCAGACTGTAGGAAATCCAAACATACTGAGCAGACTGGACTTGACATTTGTGGAGAGACAGACTGGAAGCAGTAGACCGATTCAGATACCTGGGAGTCTACATCCCAGCTGATCTCATCTGGTCATCAAACATCAGGCGGCAAAAGCCTAATATAAGTTCTGCTTCCTTAGGAAGTTGTACCAGTTTCACCTCTCTCCCCGTCTCCTGGTCAGGTTTTACCAGGCCGCTGTCCTACGACTGCACTGTGTGGTTCGCTAGCTGCACAGCAGAAGACAGGCAAACTATACAGTGGGTAAGAAGAGCAGCAGAGAGGGCGATAGGTACCACTGTGACACCTCTGTCAGAGATTTACACTGGCTGACTCCACAGGCAAGCCAGCTATATCTCAAAGGACCCCACACACTCTGAACACCAACTGTTCACCCCTCTTTCTCCTGGAAGGAGATTCAGGACATTAAAGCCACACACCAACAGACTAAGAAGAGTTTTTTTTTTATCTTCAAGCAGTGAAATATACGAAACCTCCTTCATTACCTCACCTTGATAGTTACAACTATTTGCTGGTTTTAAATCTGTACACATACACAGATTTAAAAAAATATTTAAATGTTCTTTAGGGTTATTTTTCAATAGTCTTAGTTCTGCTTGTTTGCATCTTATTTACTTGTTTATTGTAGATTGCACTATATGTATGTATGTGTGACCGCTGAGAGAGATGTTGCTAAATGTTTTTTTGTGTTCTACAATGACAACCTGTTCTACTCTATTTTATTCTATTCTAAAAACTGTAGTATTTTTGCCCATATGTGACCCATACATAAACCCATAAGCTTTTTATGACACTCTGAACAGCACAAATACTATTTCTTCAAATCTTAGGTCATATTTGGTGCAAAACTGGATACATATCCAGTCTAACCAGTTTGAAAGGTCATGTCACATTTCATTTGACTTTTACTTCATTGAAGCCAAACAGACATCACAATTCTGAATCAGAGAAGGCAAGATGTGGCAAGAGTGAATAAAAATAATAGACAAACCAGTATGACATAATTTTGCTAGCTCTGATTACACAACAGTGACGTGTGGCATCACATCTCACTCTGTGTATACGTGTCACTCCAGGGCTGTAGCATAAACATCATATATACATAAACGCCTTAATGTGCGCTAGGGAGAGGACCAGCGTCTCCGCCGTCTTGGATGGGTCTCTGCTTTCGAGTCTTGCTGCAGAATCAACTGTAGTTTATGTAGTTATGTAGTTTCCCCACATAACTAGCCATCCATTTTCTATTCCATTATATACACAGTCATGAGGGTGGAGCCTATCCCAGCAGTTTCTAAGTGAGAAGCAGGGTATACATTAACAGGTTGAGGCCAAAGCTTCTCTTTCTCTAAATAAATGATATCTTGGAAAGTTTCTTATATATTCAAAATGATACTGGTTGGAGATGACACTTATATCTTGTGTACTTGAAATAACTTTATTAATACATGGATGCGCGCACACACACACACACACACACACACACACACTAATATATGTATGTATGTATGTATATTTATATATATATATATATATATATATGTATATATATATATATATATATATATATATATATATATATATATATATATATATATATATATATATATATATATATATATATATAGAGTTTATTTTTAATTTATTTGTTTTAAATTTGAAAATAAATATTAGAAATAAATAATTAGTGTGACAACAGCAACACTGACCCAACCAACCAATTGGGACAGTTTAGAAATGTCAAATAACCATTATTACTCTCGTCATATTAGACATTTATTCTAATATGACGTGGTGAATAATTCTCCACTGATTATTCCAGCATCTTTTAATCTTAGCTCTTCCACGGATGCCAAACACTCTTATAGTTACATGATCACATCATGTTGCGCATCTGATGTCATGATCAGATTACATTGAGCTAAATATGAATTCTTCTTTGGATGCTGATAAAATTTGATCCTGGATGAAGAATAAATATCGGTCATTCGTTGGCATGGGGAAAGCTCTTTAGTGAAATACAACTTATTGGTTGTAAAAGCTCACTTTCCACAAAAAGTCACCTTTTTTGTTTTTGAACTTTTATGAAAAGGCATCAATTTTTAATCAGTTCCATTGTAGTGTATTCTTTGACGAATCAGTCCAAATAGATTTTTACCTCAGGCTATGTTGAGAATATTTCCACTTGATTTGTTGATTTGACAGTAATTACAATAGATTTGTTCTTATTGGGAGAGTTGAAAGAAGCTTTTGAAATCTTGATTTTATTGTCTGACTTCACAATGCTGGTGCTATCAACGGACATTTTATACAAAGAGTGACAAATCTGAAGAAAGGTTCGAAAAGTTGCTGCACAGAAACGTTCATTCGTAAGCAGGGACTCAAGTACCACTGAGACTCCAGTGCAACTGCAAATGATATTTGTGGAGGATTTTGAGAAAGTAAACCCAGATAATGATCCTATAACAAACTTGTCCCTCAATAACTAAACAAATTGTAGAACTGTAAGTATTTTGCTCATTTTCATCCATATATCTATCCATGTATTTTCTTGCTGCTCATCTGCGGTCGATAAAGCAGATGCCTAAGCTTGGAAGTCCAGACTTCCCTCTCCTAGTCATATTTACCAGCTTATTGGAAGGATCCTGAGGTGTTTCCCATAGTAGGTGTGCCTATTTGCCGAGCAACAAGATCTTCACAAGGTCAGGTGACAAGGTTAAGGAAGCTCAACAGCCTGACCCCGGTACAGGACCCCGTGACCGTCTCTTCGTACCCAATATGGTTCGTTCTCTGGTTCTTCAGTGGGGCCATTCCTCCCGCCTAGCTTACCATCCTGGTTCTGTACGCACTCTCTCTCTGTTAAAACGTAGGTTCTGGTGGCCCACTATGGAAAGTTTGTTGCAGCTTGAATCACTTGTGTGCGCAGTTAAGTATCACATTGGGCACCTGATGGATTTCTTCACCCATTACCCATTCCCAACCGACCCTGGTCACACATCGCTCTGGATTTTGTCACTAGTTTCCCCAGCCTCACGAGGTAACACCACCATTCTCATTGTTGTGGATCGCTTTTCTAAAGCCGTACACTTCGTTGCCCTTCCTAAACTTCCCACTGCAAGGGAGACTGCCAACCTGCTGGTTCATCATGTTTTTTGGCTTCATGGCATACCTAAGGACATAGTATTGGACAAGGGACCCCAGTTTACTTAAGTGTAGAAATCCTTCTGTCACTCTCTTGGGGCCACAGTGAGTCTGTCGTCAGGTTTCCATCCCCAGACCAATGGTCAAGTTGAAAGAACGAATCAGGATTTGGAGACCGCCTTAAGATGTGTGGCTGAATCCAACCCCTCCTCCTGGAGTGAATATCTGGACTGGGTTGAGTACACTCATAATTCCCTTACCTCTTCTGATTCTGGCTTGTCTTCCTTTGAGTGCTCCTTAGGACATCAGCCACCACTGTTTCCAGCCCAGGAGGAGGAGGTTTCTGTGCCGTCAGTTCAGTATCACTTTCGCTGCTGCCAAAGGGTTTGAAAGAAGGCTCGGGTTACCCTCCTTCATACTGGCGACCGTACTTGCTGCATGGCAGATCGTCACCGGAATCCTGGACCCAATTACACACCAGGTCAGCAAGTTTGGCTATCTTCTAAGAACATTCCGTTATGGAGTAAGGCTATTTGAGATTCTACAGCTCGTCAATCCTACTGTGGTCAAACTGAAACTCCCAAGCTCCATGAAGGTCCATCTCCCAACTTAAGCCTGTTTCCTCCAGTCCTCACGTACCTCCTTCCAGACCCTCTCCTCCCGCCAGTGGTCGGTCCAACATTTGCTGGACTTTGGGGGGGTACTGTAGTGGGTGTGCCTGTTTCCCTGGCAACAAGATCTTCACCAGGTCCTCATCAGCTGCAGCAGGATAAAAGACCGGCTCAACCATCCAGTCATTGCCAGATTGTTATTCATCTAGTGGTAACAGCTCTCAGCAAATTGTCTAACTTGTTTTTGTCCATTTCTGACCAGAGGATCCTGCCTGATCTTTGTCTGTATGTCTGTCTGTCTGTCTGTCCACTTTGTCTGTTTGCCTGCCTGCTTGCCAACCTGCTACACTTGTCCAGGAAATCAAAAAACGCTTATCTGAATCTCGATTAGTGTCTGCGCTTGGATCCTGGAAGTCACCCCGAAACCATAACACAATTGTTTGGAATCATGCTGTCAGTGCTCACAAAAGTTGTCAAACTCACACTAAACGTCTTGTAGCTCTGCTCTCTGACCTTCGGTCAATGCTCTACAATGGAGCAGGCAAGGCTGAACCATGTTGTATGCTTACCTCTCAAGACTATCACCAACACCAAACCTGGAGATAACTGCCAATGAGTTCTGCTGAAAGAAGCAATACATTTCTCATAAATAACTAGCAGTATGAGTAAAAACACTCTGATTTCAGTACTTGTGTGAGTAACTATGTTGTAATAATAAGAGCCAACTCATACTCAATATCCCCCACCTCAATCAAGACTCAGGAAGTTGAGACTGTATGCGACAGGGGGACTCAACAAAAACATTCCCAACTGACTCCCGCCATCTTAGCTAACTCACTACCAAGTGATGATCAGTTGACAGCTCCACCCTTGCCTTTATCAGAGTGTCCAAGACATGCAGCTGCATAATTCAGATCATGCAGCTGATTCAGATCTTGCAGCTGCCCTTCACTCCAGGTTTTACAGTCATTGCCTACATTAGCAGTGAAGTCCCCCGAGCAAAACAAACGAGTCCCTGGAAGGGTTGTTTTCCAACACTCTACCCAAAACACTCTAAAAAGGGTGGACTATCTGAACCGCTGTTGGGTATGTAAGTACAAAGAACAGGTGGAAGGAGACAACCGTATTACCTGTGCATCGGGTTAATCACAGTGTACATTTGAATGTCTGTGCAGTGGGTTCTAAGTCCGAGGGCAATGATCATGTCTTCACCAGCTCATCACCTGTCACTGTGAAGGCCTCCAGAATGAAAGAGGGTTCAGCCCTTTTCAAGTAAGAAGGGGGCCCCAGTGACCTGTGCCCAGGCAAAGGAAACTGTGATTGAAAGTTTTGATACAGATTAGGGGTCATCCAAGCTGCATTTTGTGTGATCCCTCCATGTGTGCCATGGGTAACCCTACCAGGGAATAAAGCCCCCAACAACATAGTGCCTAGGATAAGGTGGTATGGTGGCAGCTCAGAGAGGGGTGCCCATATTCAGTTTTCTCTATTTATAATTTTTTGTAAATAGATTTACAAATAAAAATCCTGATCAATCTCATACAAGTCCTTCATGCAGTCAGTCTGTTCATCCAACTCTAAGACAAACACTACAACCCACCACTGCTCTGGCCTGTTAAAGGCCCTCTTACCTAAAAGCCCACTTTATTCTTATTGGCAGGCTTTACGGAGACCTGCTGAGGAGCAGCACTAAGTGCTTGTGAGCTCTACTTGCTCCTCTTATCAGAGACTGTAAAAAAAAAAAGCAGAGTGAAATCTTTAAAACCGTCAGTGCGTGTTCATTTTAGATAAAACATTTTGAAGAGTATAGAAATTCCTTGCATGTGTTATACAAATGTTTTTAAATAATAATTCTTTGAATGGGACATTTGCTTGTGAAGGTCATAACAATCTATTATTAAAGTATGTTAAAAACAAAACAATAAATCATGGTGTGAGCCATTTTATGCAACAGAATAGCATTTATGAGGTGTTGGGCTGCATCAACTCACAACTGATAAAAAATGACATGTTCTCAACCAACATAGTTCAGGACTGAATGAAATGTTGAAAACACTGCATGCAGATGATCTTTTTGTGGTGTTCACCTGTTTCTTTAATAAAGAACCTGTTTGATAATAAAGAAAGCAAAGAGAGAGGAGGGTGATGTGCATGAAAAAGCCAAAATGAACCCGAACTGATGCCAGATGTACAGTACCAGTCAAAAGTTTGGACACACTTTCCTATCTTATCTAACATGGAAGTGTGTCCAAACTTTTGACTGGTACTGTATCTGGAAGTTTAAGCCTCTGTCACTTTTTACCCTACTAAGTTGCCTTAAGAAGAACAACAAACTCATTCCAAATGAAGGATGCATGTAATTAAAGAACAATTTTTGGTATTTTCCTGCATTTTTGACGATGGAGAAAAACTAAACTTGTAGTGCACTAAACTTGTGCACTAAACTAAACTTGTAGTGCACTATGAAATCCTACGCGATCACCCAAGAATCTATAATAACACAATAAAACAGGCAAGAACTGATCACTTCTCAAAACTCATAACTGTCAACAAAAGTAATCCAAAGTTCCTTTTTAAAACCATTGATATTTTAATAAACACTGGTTTTAATAAGTCCTCCATGCAACCATCACAAACAGCATGTGAGGACTTTGCAGACCACTTCAGAAGTAAGATCAATGCTATCAGATCCGATCTTTTATCTAAATACAGTGTTGATTTTAACAGATCTGAAGCATTGTTTTTACCCGAGGAGAAGCTGGAGAGTTTTGTCCTGGTTGATACAAAGATGCTTGGTCGAGTTTTCTCCCAGCTGAACCCAACAACCTGCCTTTTAGACCCTATTCCCACATCACTGTTCAAGAAATTTTATGGCTTCTTTGAGTCTGAGTTTTTACTTATAATAAATTACTCTCTTCAGACGGGTGTCTTCCCCACCGCCTTTAAAACAGCGGTGGTGAAGCCCCTTCTGAAGAAGAGTAATCTGGATCCCAACATTCTTGATAACTACAGACCTGTATCCAACTTGCCGTTTCTTAGTAAAATGATAGAAAAAGTTGTTTTTATTCAGCTAAATGAGTTTTTAAACAGGAATAATATCTTATAAAAATGTCAGTCTGGTTTTAGGACAAACCACAGTACTGAGACGGCCCTTTTAAAGATTGTGAACGATCTAAGAGGCAATCTGGATGCACAAAAACTTTCTGTCCTGGTGCTGCTGGATCTCAGTGCCGCAGTAGTGATACAGTAGACCACCAGATTTTATTAAACAGACTCAGATGTCTGGTGGGCCTCTCAGGTACTGTTTTGAAATGGTTTTACTCCTGTCTCACAGATCGACAGTTTTTTATAAGTATGGATACATGCTCCTCAAAGACCCATAAAATAAAATGTGGGGTTCCCCAAGGATCAATTTTAGGCCCATTACTTTTTAACCTGTATATGTTGCCACTTGGGGATGTCATCAGGAGACACGGCATTGATTTTCACAGCTATGCTGATGATACACAGCTTTACATCGCCGTGTCTCCTGATGACCTGGAGCCAGTCAACACCCTTTTAAACTGCATTTTAGATATAAAGTCATGGATGGCAGAGAACTTCTTACAGCTCAACCAGGACAAGACTGAAGTTTTAATCATCGGTCCTGAAGACAAGAGAGAGATCATTTCATGCAAACTGCAGAGTTTTAAATCCTCCCAGTGTGTACGAAATCTGGGTGTTATTTTTGACTCTGAGCTGAATTTTATTCCACATATCAGAAATGTTACAAAGACAGGATTTTATCATCTTAAAAACATCGCCAGAGTCCGCCCATTTCTCTCTCTTGCCAGCACGGAGCTACTAATGCATGCTTTTATTTCTAGTAGACTAGACTACTGTAATGCCCTGCTCTCTGGTCTTCCCAAAAAGAGTATTTCTAGTTTACAACTACTGCAGAACTCGGCGGCACGAGTTCTGACAAGGACCAGGGGGCGGGAACACATTACACCAGTTTTAAAGTCGCTGCATTGGCTCCCCGTGCATTTCAGGATTGATTTTAAGGTTCTTTTAGTGGTTTATAAATGTCTTAATGGTCTTGGGCCTTCTTATTTATCTGATCTGTTTTTAAGGTATGAACCCTCGCGGACCCTGAGGTCCTCAGGTACCGGCCTTTTAGTTCTTCCTAAAGTTCGTACCAAAACATATGGCGAGGCCACATTTCAGTATTACGGGCCTCGCCTATGGAACAGCCTGCCTGAGGGCCTCAGGGCTGCAGAGACTGTTGATGTTTTTAAAAAAATGCTCAAGACCTACCTTTTTAGTTTAGCTTATAACTAAGTTTTAACATTCTTATATTAACCCATATTTCTTCTTCTTTTTAGTTAATTTTATTTATTTATATATTTTATATATTGATTTACATCTTTTTAGTTAATTTGATTTATTTATATATTTATTTACATATTAGTATAGATTTTATTTTATTTTATTTTATTTTTTTTTATTTATTTTAAAAAAAAAAAGGATTTTATTTTTGTTTTCACTCCAGCTCTCTCCTCATTGGGGTCCTCTTCACCAAGGGCTGCCCCTGCTCTGACTGCATGGGTGTTGCAGTGGGGGCTGTCCCTGTCTGGTGGGTTGGGATCCAGCGCTGTAGCCTTACGGTTGTGGCGTGGGTCCTGTCTGCCCGGACCCGGTTGGCCCCCATGGTGATGGCCTGGGTGGTCTTGGTTGGGGGTAGCCCTTTGTGTAGAGGCTCCCTGAGAATATCGTTTCCTTATCTAGTGCACATCTGGTGCAAATGCACCTGGCCATTCAACTTCTTTTAACTGTTACAGGGCTAATAGGGCATGGGTGAGGGTGGTTGTGGGTGGGTGAAAGGGGATGTGTATGTGTGTTAGTGTTTTATCTATTTTTATCTATTTTGATGTAAATTGTTTTATAATGTAAAGCACTTTGTATTGTTTTTAAGCACGAAAAGTGCTATACAAATAAAGTTTGATTTTATTTTGATTTGATTTTTGTGCCCTGCTGCTTCTACTGCTGCTGGCTGTTGCCTCATTCAACTTACCTTTTATGCCTGGGTCTGCTTTCCAGTCAGGACTAGTTCATCTGCTTTCAAGCAGTTTTTTTTTTTTTTTTTTTTTTTTTTTTTGCATTTTCTGTTTCAGTTTTAACTTCCTTTGGATTCAAGCAGCTTTTCACTTTTTCACCTCCGAGAACATAATCTCCAGCTATCAGTCAGTTAAAAGTTTTTTCACTTGTCTCCCATCTTGTAACTGGTATTCTCAGAGAAGTTTCACTTATGGTCTACTATTCTCTCTCTATGGATCAATTTTGGAAAGAATAATTTTCTGCAGACTCACCTGTTGCCATCTTCTTATTTTCTGCAGTCTTCACGATTTTTCCCATCCTGAATGATCATTTACAACAATGGTGCCCGAATCCAGCCTTCAAGAGTTACTATCCTGCAGTTTGTAGATGCATCCTTATTAAAACACACCTGAATAAAATAAAAGTGTCCCTCAATTATTCCTCATCAACATGTCATTCAGCTCTACAGAGGCCAGATAAGGATAACTGGTCTCCAGGACTGGACTTTGGATACTCCCATAGTCCCTAAATGAGAGAAAATTTTCTACAATTAAATGAAGATAAAACTGAGATCATTCAGTTTGATAGCAAAGAGAAGAGGGTCTGCGTTGATAAACACCTGGAGACAAAAATCACTGACCAAGTTTAAGACTTTGGAGTGTTGATAGACTCAGATCTGACTTTCAGCAGCCACATCAAGCTGTCACTAAGAAGCTTTTTACCAACTCAGAAACATCAACAGAAGTAAAAGTTTTGTCTCTCAAAAAGACCAAGAGACAATCATTCATGTAGTAGACTGGATTACTGTAATGGTCCTAAAAGGAGCATTAAACATCTGCAACTCATCCAGAACGCTGATGCTAGAGCTTTAACTGGGACTCAGAGAACATGTCACACCAGTTTTATTATCTTCATTAGCTTTCAGTCAGTCACAGGAAAGATTTTAAAACCCTGCTGATTGTTTGAAAATCCCAGAATAGTTTAGGCCCAGAAACATTAACTATAGCACAGAATATACACCTACAGAAGTCAGATCAACTAGTTCAGACCAGAGCCAAACATTTAGTAGCATTTCACTGTTCTGCTGCAAACAAATGGGACAAACTGCCAATGGAGATTAAACTCTAACCAAATACAGACACTTCTAAATTTAGGTTAAAAACTTTTAGTTTCTTGTGCGCCTGTGAAAGAACATTGCTGCAATGAAGCTTGCTTTTAATCCCATTCATTTAATTTTATGATTTTATTGTGATTTTGCAATTTACTGCTGCCTCTTACTGTTTTTTTAAATGCTTTCTTTGCATCTTCTGCAATGCTTTTAATGTTTTATGTCAAACTTTTTGAGTTGTCTCATACTTGAAATGTGCTGTACAGATAAACCGAATGAATTCTTCACTAATTATGAGGTGGACTTATGTCTCTGTTTGGGTCACTAATGGGAATAAAATTTGTCTAAATTTCACTGTAATTAATAAACTTTTTATTTTAAAATCTCACCCAAACTTGTAAACCACTTCAAATTATTCAAAATGGCAAGAATGCAAGACATAGTGTAATGATTAATAATCAGTTGCTCACTGTACTACACCTACTATTTACTGTACTAACAGTATCACACTACTCATTTTGAATGAGTGTGTGTGTCTAGACTGTTGACAGGTATTGTATATTTAAATGATGGAGATTTTTCTTGCTTTTTTTTTTATCAACATGCTCAGAGCACCAAACCAGATTAGAGGCCTCAGCCTTGAGCATGACAGCTAATGGAAAAGAAAACGAAGAGAGGAAGATGGAGGCGATGGCTGAGCCGACCTGAACATCCCCATGAGTGAACTACAACTCAAGCACAATGACAGAGAGCGAATGCAGAAAGAGAATGAAGGTAATGCTGATAAATTACTGCAAGCTCTGAGGCTATATCTGAATCCC
This sequence comes from Telmatherina bonti, assembly GCF_933228915.1. Classification (NCBI taxonomy): domain Eukaryota; kingdom Metazoa; phylum Chordata; class Actinopteri; order Atheriniformes; family Telmatherinidae; genus Telmatherina; species Telmatherina bonti. Next base: position 14,928,182 of record NC_136618.1, read on the forward strand.
TTTATTGTTCAGATGTTTTAAGATGTTATAAACTATCGTCAGGACATGGTTCCGCCTGCATTCAACTGCTTTACAGCCTTTAACTGGAACATGCTTTATTAATATCTGAGAAAAATTATAATATAAGATTACTAAGTTAATAAGAGCAAAGGTTCTTTAGTCTACAAAATTCTGGTGAGACCTTTTAACAAAGAAACCCCAGTAAAGAACGACAAAACATATAGGGCATATAATCCAACACTATGTGTAGTTTAATTAAAAAATCAATATAAGCACACGTTCTGATAACAAGGCCTGATAAAATGCAAATCCCTTTTTAATTACCCACTTACTGAGGCTAGTTCATAGTACCAGTTAGAAGAGTACTACTTTAATTTTGCTGCCTGATTAGTTTGGTTTTCACCTTAACAGCTGAATTAAAATTTAACTGGAAGCATGATGTCAACCATTTTTAACCTGTCAAACACAATAAAGCAATGACGGACTTTGCAACGTTTGTGTAGAATAAAATAAGCTTTTATAGGGTTTTTAGTCTGAGATAAAATACTTGTGATTTATCTTCATCAGAGCTTTTTGGTTGACAGGTCTGTTTAAGAACATATGTTATCTTTGTTAGACAATAATCAGCTTTAAATAACGTTTTATTTCCAGAAAAGGTAAACAGCTTGAGAAGGGACTTGATCAGAGTTGTGCTAAATGAAACAGAGTTAACAAAACTATTTATTCATTCATTTCCTATACTACTTAGGCCATTTCAGGGTTGCAGGGTAGTTGGAGGCTATCCCAGTAAATAGCAAGCGAGATAACAAAACAATGTTAATTTAAATTCAAATTTACTAATAACATCATGCATAAGAATGAGATGTTACAAATAAGATGTTACAAAATATTTTTTTTTGTTCCCTTTTAAAATAGTTTCCCAACCAATTTCAAATAGCAACAGACTGTCATCCTATAAAGCAGGGGTGTCCAAAGTCGGTCCTCGGGGGCCGCTGTTCTGCAGATTTTCAATGCATTTCTGCTTCAACACACCACACTCAAACTAAATGGATCTAACAACCTACAAAGATCTGCATAATGACTCATTAATTTGAGTCAGCTATACTGGAGCAGAGATGCATGGAAAACCTGCAGGATTGTGGCCCTTGAGGACTAGAGCTGGACACCCCTGCTGTAAAGTAACTGGGCTACAATCATGTCAGGTCTCTGTAGTGGGACTGGGACGTAGGGATCGAACATCATTTTAATGAGCAAGGACTCCACCACAACAATGTGAGTTTAGTTTTTTAATAAAGGTTTGGTAGGATGAAGTTTATGAGGTAGATCTGGGGTGTCATGATGATGTGGTGGGTGTAGAAGATGCAGGATGGAGGCATCTTCTCAGGATGTCAAAAACCCTGACTTGTAATATTTGTTTAAGCAGGTTCTATATCCTTAAAGTTTTCATTTTAGTCATCCATTCATTCATTACAAGGATGAGGTATGTTGCTTTGGTTTGTGAGAATGAAATGTTTTCCATCTTTTCTTGATTTAAGGCATCATGTGGCACGTTTGAGCGGTGGCCTTTCTGTGTGTAGTATGCATGTTCTTTCCATGTATGTCTACGTTCTCTCAGGATACTCTGACTTCTTCCTACCATCCAAAGACATACATGTTAGGTTAATTTGTTACACTAAACTGTCCCTAGGAGTGAATTTGAGTGTGGTTGGTTGTTTGTCTCTGTGTGGCCATGTGATGGACTGGTGGCCTGTCCAGAGAATACCCTGCTGCTCACTCAATGATTGCTGGGCTGGGCTCCAGCTTCCCAATGATCCTTTGACTAAGTGGTTCAGAAAATGGATGGATGGGAGACTTCAGTTGCTGATTTTTCATCCCATATCCAAACACACAGTGTTTAGATGAAAAACACAGGTAATAGGTCTGGACTGCAAGGGGGTCAGTTTTGTACCTGAACTCTTTTTGTTGTAAAATGGAGAAAATGTGTTTTGACATTGTCTTATTAAAAAAAGGTGAGACCTCTCCTGAAAATGATGTTGTCTGGATAGCAGCTGCACGCCACTCCTAATTCTGTATATATATAGTTCAGCACGAACAGTGTCTTCACAGATGAAAAGGTCACCTTTAACGTGCATTAGGCCAATTAGGCGCATTAGGGAGCTCAGACCTAGTAGAGTTGCTGACTTTGTTGGATGTAAACAAGATTATAAACAAGTTGACAATAGAGAAGGTTCATTTGATATCACAACAGAAAAAAAACAACAGTGGTAAAAGTAAAGTAGGTGGCATGTAAGGCCTGAAAACAACCATGTCAGCTCTGTCAACCCTGCGACCTTTCTTTCGGTCAACTTAGTTCCAATACTGCCCCTGGCAGTTACTTACGTAAGGGAGCTCTTAAACATGTTACGTTAATTTCTGAGGCCGTGCACCGAAAAAGCTTCAAAGAAATGCAAAATAGGAAAGTCAACCATGATAATTATGCATATGCATAATTAAAAGCAAGTATTTTTACACCCTTAATGCACTTCCACACCATTACAGCTACTACAGTTTCACCCCCCCATACACACACACACACACACGCACACACACACACACACACACACACGCGCGCACACACACACGCACACACGCACACACACACACACACACACGCGCGCGCACACACACACGCACACACGCACACACACACACACGCACACACACACACACACACACATACACAAATATACTTATGAACATATAGTTGTATGTGGTTTAAATTTTTCATACATTATTTTAATCTTTTCATAACTTGATGTGCTGGAGGTAATAAAACTGACAACATGTATGTAAAACTGTACTTTATTGTACAGTGAGGTGCATTTATTATATATTAGGGGGGAAAAAAAGTCTTCCTACAGCTTTGTGGTGGTTCATTGGACACCAGGGACACTTGACTTTTTGGGACACCTTCACACCGTTGACAAGACCATTTCAACACAGCGGCAGCCATCAATAGCCCTTTTGAGAGAATCTAGTGCTAACAGAGGCCCTCTGTTCTGAAAGGCTTCCCTCTGTGCACATACAGAGGAAGCAGAGCAGGGCCAGAGCAGCTGGCCGTGCTGAGGAGAATCAGGGCTGGAAGAGAAGCTGGCAGGGAAAGATCGAAGAGACATGATGGGTAATTGGAGCACACAGCGATATCCGCCATCTTGGCTCGTTACCTAAATAACAGCTTTGATTGAGGTGAATAGGCCTATAAAGGGTTGTGGCGGCGCTGATAAGCTTTGGAAGGATTGGCCAGTATTGCAAGGTTTTTGGCATCCGTGCGAACTCTTGGCTTCCTGAAGCTGAGACCTGGATCCTGCAAAACGGCACCTGGGATTCCAGATGTCTTGGGGTGGAGTCTATGGTTGCATCTCTCAACTGGCATTACATCCAACAGTGACATTCATCCCTCAGTCTGGCATGGTGGAACTGTCAGACTCACGCTAGCTTCCTATGAGCCCACACATATCTGGCTAAGTGCTGCTTGAAGTTGGGCTTCCTTCTGTCTGGAATAAAGTAAAACAAAAAAAAAAATGGAAATACACACAAAAAAAAAGCACTGCTGTGCTTTCGAAACACAGAGGAAAGGAAAGAACAGACTTGGAATATCAGCGGCAAAAACACAATTTTTCTCCAAGTTACCACTGAAATACAAAGCACCTGTTTTATTTTTTTCCCCCAAACATGGCAGCTAACATGCAACAGAGATTAGAGTTGCTTTGAAAAATCTGTTAGCTTTTCATATATAGTATTGTTTTTCTGAAATTAAGTTGCATTGGGGAATGTTGCCTTCAGAACTACAAGCACAGAGAAAAAAATACACTTAAGGGGATTCTGTAATAGTTAAAGCATTGTATGTCTGAGTCGGTCTATTTACTCCCTAAAAATAAAAACAAATAAAGTAGTAAATCTAACTCAGCCTCAGGTGGAGAGAATGCAATGCAATGTAGACTTTCAAACGTGTCAACTCTAACCCCTTTATTCCCCCCAACTCTCCATGACAGGCATCAATAATCAGTTATTTTCCTACCGCAAAAAACACAACATTTCATGACGGCTCATAAATTGTTCAGTAGTCTTCAGTCTTGCCTGGGGCTGTTCAGTCAACATGTACTTCCATCATTCCTCCAAGCTCATGCAAACACAACGCATCAGCATTCTTTCATCACTACATCTTCCCTATAAACACGTTTTACAGAGCGGATTGCACAACGTCACACCCAGGCCTTATCTATAACTTCTCTCCCCTTTCTAGCTTCGACTGGCTATATTGCAGCGTTCACTAGGCGTGTGCAAGTTAAATTCTGCGGCATGCTAATGTACAGTCGTGTTAATATTCCATTGCTAACCTGATGGTGGATCTGCTGAGGATGTTACTAAGAGACCAGCCTGAAGTGATCCATGCGAAGGAGAACAGATCTGGTCCCGAGACGAAAAATAGGTGTTTAATGAGATGTTCACGCTCTGTTAATCTGCCAGACAGGAACAATTTCACTCACTCACCTTGTTTGTCACTCAGAGGCCTTTGTGTACAAGCTGCTAATTATCAGAAGTTCTGAACACTGTTCAGAGATGCTTGACTAAATAGGATTTCTTCTGTTTTTTTTATAACAGTAGTAACAATTAGTTTGTTTTTGCTCAGTACGCAAAGATGCCCGCAATCATAATGCTAATATGTATTTGTAGTAGTTATTTTCCATGATCACCTTAGTTTAGTATGTTAGCATTTGGTTATCAATGAAAGTACAGTTGAAAGTGATGGGAATTTGTTGTTTTGTTTAACTGATCCAAATCTTTGGACATGTAAAGTAGCAATACCTAATTTTCTGACTTTAAAACTTTGTGCTTTTGACTTGTTTTGATTCCACAGGAACATTTATAATGTACATCAGTTATTTCAAGAAGAGTTGCACTGAATATACTAAGACAAGAGGAGACACTCCCCACCCAAAAAAAAAAAAAAAAAAGAAAAAAAGCCACGCTACATATCCTGTTACATTGCCAGATCAGTAACATTCAGCTTTTTAGCATTGTTTAGAATTGTTACCTTAAATATTGCACGGAGTAATGGGATTCTTATGCAACACTATGTGAACATACAATAATGCCTCTGGAGTGTGGGTGTTTCTTTTTCAATATGTATAGACAGAACGACCGACGGAGCAGCTCTTCGGCGGAGTTCGGTGCAGCTGAAATCAGCCTAAACTGGCAACTCTGACAGGGTCAGTTAGGGCGCTTAGGACAGCAAAGTTTTTGTAAGCAGCCTGCAGCTCTTGTTTGTGGAGAGAACTGCATCGTTGAGGATCATAGTGACTTGTTTAGATAGTATTTCCAGAAAGCCAGTGGTTGCTTTATGAGCCGCAAGTCAAGAGTCAGCGAGACGCATGCGGCCTGCGAGCCGCCGCACAATGAGTAACACTGATGTACATCCTTAATGGCCGTCGTTGCCCAGCAACATCTGGAAACCACACTTCACAACTTTTTTTTCCCTATCCTTGAGCATCAATTTAAAGCATCCTTTCTGTCTGTCACAAGCCAGAAACTGGATATCAACACTCTGGCCATTTATAGTTCATACCATGGCTGATTCAGCAAAGAAACCCAATCGGACATAATCAGAAGGAGCAAGGTATAGAATGAGAGAAAGAAAGGGACAGAGCAGGAGATAAGCCAGGACTTCAGACATCAGACCAACTTTTACTTACTGGAGAAACGAAGAGACAAGATGCTTAGGGGGCCCTACCAACCACTGTTCATCATTTAGTTAATATATTAATCAGCCTCCCAATGTGGAATTAACCAGTCAATGTAATACAGTATTGATGCTTGTTTAAAAACCATAAATAAATAAGACACTCTGGTCCATCTTATTACTTCTTGATGCACATGCCAGCAATCACAGTCATGTACAAGTCCTGCAACCTTTAGCGGTGAACTTTAGCAATCCTCCAATGCCATTTTGAGAGAGTCATTCATCGTCCTTGGCCCTGCTGTCAAAGTGGAATGTCACATGCATCTGACTAACAGCGAGCTGCATAGCTCACATTGCTGGCAGATTCATGGAAAGATGAAAGTGCAGGTGAACACTCCAGGACTACTCTGCTAGCCATGCATATGTGCAGTTACGTGTCTGCAGGAAATATGCATGTACGTGCATCTAGTTCATTTGGAAAGGTCACTGCTTCACACAAGTTTGAAAAGCTCTTTGAAGAATAATCAGTGGTGTGAAACACTTTTCCAGCTCTCATCACACACTTTCATTTCATGTGTAGTGTACACAGCTGCACCTACTGTCATTTCGATCTGTCTGTGGCTGCACTGCCTCACGCTCAGACAGTTAGAATGAAGCCAGAGTAAAGAGATTAATTCTCTACAGTCAGACCGACCAAACAATGGGGTGATTAATAACACCCCTCCATTACCCTCTGCACACAGATGGGACATCAGGTTGAAGGTTGATGGGAGCGCAGCACGGTGTGTGGTCTCACACCCTGTCATACAGATTAGAGTCCAGATTTCCTGACAGCACCCTCAACACTTTTACCATGCTGCATTGCCTGATTTGTATCCTTCATGTATCCTTTCACCACAGTGTTTGTGATACTATTTGTCACCACAGGGTTCAGACGTCTTTATAAAAGGAAAAAAAAAGCACCCAGTTTTGGATGATTTATTAACTGCTGGCTTCTGCTGATTTTGTTAAGATTTTAAAGTGTTTTGCTTGAAGAATATCAAAGTCTCTAAAGCCATCAGAGCCGGCCATGCTAGTGGTTTCTCAGCTTAAAAAGGAATGATTTATGATGACAGTTGAAATCACTGAATCTCACAGTGGACGAGCCTTGTATGAAGCAGTTTTTAATTTATGCACAGTAACACAGGCAAACATGTAAAAAGTTAGTTGCAACTTAACAGTTTCAACAGAAATCAGCAGATGAAGAAGCTTCATATTACAGTACACGTGTAGCAGGGATCAGGAAAAGAGCATTTGCTGCACTCCATCTGTACAGGTAATGCCATTTAATATTCTGCCCTCACAAAGACATTGTCAACTCAGAAGCCAAAGCGATAGTCAGCACTACAAAATTCAAAAACAGCTTTTTTTTTTTTTCTTGTTTACAAAAATATATAAAAAGTACAATGACAAGGACTTAACTTGATGCAGGCTGCTAAGAATACTCCCAATTACTTGCTAAAAAGCACACATAAACCTTTACTTATTTAAAAAAGAAAATGTTCTTTTAACACTTTAGACACCGAATAAATGTATTTAAAAATAAAAAATCTACAGACATAGGCTTCAAACTTAATTTCCTGTACAGAAAATAAGACAAACAAATGCAAAAAATTACATGGAGTACAATTCCAAACAAAAATAGTGAGCGGAAAACAATTTTTACATTGGTAGATCAATTTAATTTAGCTGTTGGAGAAGCAAAAATAAAAAGGTAAAAAACAAAAAAAACATGAACAATGTTGACCACAGGCTTCAAATATCTACATCCTGCTTTTAGGACTGGGGATGGATACTGATCCAGCCAGAGACTGCTGCAGCAGTACATGGTAAAAGCCAACCAGGCATCACCACTGCTTTTGTTTTTAGCACAAAAAAAAACAGAAAAGAAAAAAAAAACAAATAAAACTCCAAAACAAAACAAAAGTTTTGCATCCAAGACCATTAAAAAAAAAAGGTACTAGAAAAAAAATGCTACTGGAACCCTGGAATGCGGTCCATCATGCAAAATGAGACAGAACAGCAGAGGAGACACATCAGATGAGGTCATGCAAAGCAATTTGTGGTTATTTTCCATCACTACAAATACAGGTCTGTTTTTAGAGGCATCACAGGAGAGTTGAGAGGGATCACATTTCCTAAACAGCATCTCAGAATAGAGTTCTTTTTTTTATTTTCCCTTTTTTTTTAATCCACAGGAGGAGATCCAGTTGTCCGTTCCTCAGTGAAAGCCAAGGCAAGATTTGCCTTCAGATATTGAGATTTCCTAGTGTACCCAAGGCACCTGAGAGAAAGTGGGCATTTCCCTCTGTTAGCAACACTGTGTGTCTGTGTTTTCATTACATACCAGCTGCCACAGAGTCTCAGAGTGGGACCGTCCCACATGTGGTGTCACAAATCTCGATACAAAGCACAAATAAAAGAATACAATAGGGCAGGGGTGTCTGCTGTGGCGTGGAGTCCAGGGTTAATAGTCATCGTAGGTGTTGAGGTCGGTGAAGTACGCGTTGGTATAGGTTTTCCCAGAAAGCTGTGGGTTGAAGTAGTTATTTCTTTCCTCAAGTATCAGATTGTTTTTGTTGAAGGCCTGCATGAGAAAAAAAAGGTAGAGAAAGGAAAGAGAGGGGAGTCAGTGTGGGCTTGTTTCCACGTGGATCAGATGATTATTTAGCCCAGATGGCAAGGTAAAAGCCAATCCATTTATTCCCCCCAAAAGCAAAGAGCTAAAAAAAAAAAAAAAAAAAAAAAAAAGAGCAACACAAACTAATGCAGGCCGCTCAGTGAACCAAACATACATTTCACAGAGCAAGGTCAAAGCATTTGCAAACAGGCTGGAAAAATGATGAGCCACCACAAGGCCAAATTATTTTGATGCACATCCGAATGTCCACCTCTGTCATCTCTAATACCCAACATCAGCAGTTTGTACGGCCCTCCGATTGTTGGTACTCCAGCACAATCAAAGCTATAAAAATAGGTAAAAAGCGAGTCACTTTTCTGGTGATCAATAAGGAAGAGCCATGGGGTCATCTTCTCTGTCTCTGCATGACATGGTAAACATGGAAGGAGCTTCTGATGTGCTGCTCAATACAACATCAGCAATTTGGCAAATAAATGTGTTCATATCCAGTCTGTTGTAGTAGCGAAGTGTGATGGGAGTCCCTCGAGGCAGCGTAATTGAACACTTGATGATGCTGCATTTGCAGCTGATGGATGTTTCCTGACTGACACTGATAGGGAACAAGTGTGCTGAGTAAAAACTAACATTTTTTTGCTGCGTTCCCATTATGTGATGCGCACACAAAGGGAATCATCGTCTCTCCTGCAGTCCTGCAGACTGCTATGTTATCTCTGCAGGTGGCCCCATGGCTGCTTTTAAACAGCTGTGCAGTGATGCTGGTTAGCATTGCCTACTTTATCTGCTATCTAGTATTAAATGAATTCAGTTGGCTTGAGAGTGACTGAGTTTGAGATTTTGGCGCAGCAGACTAAATTTGCTTTGGCAGTAAAGTGCCATTCGAGATAGAGAGGTAACAGAGGAGTTTAATAAACCAACTAACACGATGAGTTTTCCAACTCACCCCATCAAATGAAACCATCAATTGAAAATACGACAAAGGACAAACAAACAAAAAAAACAAAACAAAACATGCAAATGCAAACACTTATTAAAGGAAAACAAAAAGGGAGGGATATGCTGCCTTCTCACAAGCCAGGAAGGAGACGGGAGGTAGTCGTGATGGAAGGATGAAGGGGGGGGGGGGGCTGAGCAGTGAGAGAGAAACTAGAGTGCTGTACTCCAACCTGCCACACACAGGAAGTGCCACAGGAAGTGGAAGGGCAGGGCACGTTGGGGAAGAGGAAGTAGTAGTAGTTGGGGGTAGTCAAAGAGTTGCTGGGGTTGGGGGTCAAGAGGCGGGATGTTGTAGAGGTCAGTGGTTAGTAGAAAATCTCCAGTCCACGCATAGACACCCCCATGTTAGCAGAGAGAGGCTGGTGCATGGCAGGGTCGTCCAAGGGCAAGAGTACCGACACATCTGGCTGCAGGAGGGGAGAGGAATGGGCAAGAGTCATCCTCAAAGACATGCTAAGGCTACATTCTGTCTCACAGGAAACCTGGATATGCATGGACATAAAGCTTCTGTTAAATGGCAGTTTTGATTTTGTGATGAGAAACCAGACTGCTGGAAACCATTCAATAAAACCAGTATGAAGGGTGTTTGTGATGCTTTGTGTATAACAGTGATGACTTACGTCACGTCAGTGTCGAGATTCGAACCAAACACTTTGAAATACGGCATCATGTGATCATCATTTCCTCCTGTGAATGCTAAAAGGAGCCATATTCTGGTTTTGCACACTTAATAACTGAAAATTCACTGCAGCATAGGGTTGCTCAGGCTCTGAGACTGAGAGTTGGAGGGAAATTAGTCATTTGTCACGCCGCTCCTTTTTGCATGTCACATGGAGTGACTGCATTTATACCTGCCTCTATCTGCAACGGCGCTAACTGCATTATGCTCAAAGCTCCTGGCTCTAATTACATGACAGATGAACCTTCTTCACAGCTGAAAATAACTTACATTCAGAGAAGTTTGCTTGGAGCAAATGAAGCTGTTCACGCTTTGACAGCTTTACAAAACACTTTCATATCTGTGCAAGAGTTTTGCAAACACATTTCCAGGTATTCACTTAGTTCTCATAACAGACAGTCTCTAATAGTTAAGACTGCTTCAAACATGATATAGGAAGAAGAAAAACTGTTTGGAAAAATGGCATGCTTTCAAGAAAACAATAGTGTTGAGTTAATTATGAAAATGTATGACCACATGAAGCTTTTGCTTGAGATTTATAAGGAGAATCTGTTCCTAAATGTCCCTAACATTCAGGGTTTTACTCTCTGACTCTTCATAACTTCTGTTCACAATGTCAAACTTTCCTCATGATTAGTTATGAACTCACAACTCTAGCCAATAGCTGCCTTATCTGCTACTTATTCAGCTTAACCACGTGTTGCCTGTCCTTTTAAAACCACCATCAGCAGCCTGCCGCCTCCCAGCTTGTTGGTTGACCACCCGCATCAGTCTCTGGGAGTCCCTTTCCTCAATCACCCTCCATCAGTGTAATCGCAAAACATGTATAATCTGATTCTTTGTGCATCAGTCAATTGTGTTCCACTCTTTCAGCTTATGTTTCCTTATTTAACTAACACTGATAAGATGAAGCGCATTTACTGTATATACATCATAATGACTTGAAAGTAAAATATTGACTGAAATTTGTATGAGAGGAGTTTGTGCCTTTTGAATGGGAGTCTGTTCCTATATTTTCTACATTTCTATTGTACTTTATGCTGCTTTTGAAGTAGCTCTACTTTTAAGTCACTGCCAACAGAAGAGGTCAAACAGATTCAGCGTGAGCTCTCTTGACTTTGGTCACTGAGTTTTGTCCTTTACATTACCGCTCACCTACGTGCAACCAGGACTCGCTAAAAAGTAGTCAGCGGTACTCCAACCACAAATGTCGGACCAAACGGAAAACAGAAAGCTGTACTGCACTCACTTCACAGCAGATGTCTGTGCATAGACATTAACACAATATCATTTCCCTACATTAGTTTTAATATTTACAAGTTTTTCAAAGACATCCTGACCACCGATAAAATATCCACTGCAGCTTATTTTTTCCTCTGCAGACGGCAGCAAATTAAGCTGCTACAGCATCTTTATTCTGCTCTTTATTGGATTTGGCAGACTTTACATATTTGTTACTCTGTCTTTATTCACTATGACAACCTATCGTTACCTAAACACAATAGTGTGTCCTCATTTAAGAAGGTTAAGGTGAAAAGTTTATCTTCCAGCCTGAGATGAATGAAGGCTGAGCTGAAAAACAAGGTAAAGTTATATTTCATCTTGTTTATTATGATTCAGACAGCAGTGTCTCAGCAAGGACACATGGTTTGAAAGATCCCTACAAATTTTCATCACCCTTTATGCAGAAGGCTGCATATCAGCAGGAATTGAAAAAGAAATTTGTAAACAAATTAGAATAATGCTGTTTCTTAATGTTTTTTCTTACAATTAAAAACAAAACAAAAATAGTTTCTTTAAAGGCAGAGTATGTAAGATTTCAAGGCGATTCTTTCCACCACTAGGTGGCAAACACCAGGTTGTGAGCAATACCACAAAACTGCTACCTCCACAAACGACCACAAGTCCTTGCCAGCTCCAATGAGGGCAGGAATTGCTTGTGAGCTGTAGCTCAGAGTCGCTCTGCAATAAATGGGCTTATATTCACCCTACTGGTGGAAAAAAAGTACTTTTTTTTTTACTGGTCAGAAAACATTCAAGAAGGGTCTTTGTCATTAATTAAACTTGTAATTTAATAACGCATCAAATATGGACAGACTGGAACCTACATGTTTAAAAAACTATCTAATTATGATTGTAGTTATTTTTTTAGTTAATTCATTTTGAAAATATTGAAAATCTTACATACTCTACCTTTAAGGGTGCATTCACATACGGAGAGTCCGCTAGACTCATTCAGATTTGGGACTTGGCTCAGTTGTAAGTGTATCCATTTGATGCGGACCGAGATCGCGATCATGCTGCATTTTGGTCAAACGCACCACATAACATATCCCCATTCCCACCAAAGGTGGCGCTGCATTTAGCAAAAGAGACGACAACACCCACGTGAAGAAGAAAACTCCATTGTGAGTTAAATATAGAGCACGAAACTATCACTGTTTTGAGCTTTATTTATTTTGTGTTATGCATATATACTTCAGAAATATAATGCAACAATGACAGCAGTTTGAACAACAGACGAGGCAGAAGACTCTTAACGCGATCGCTATGTATTTACCCACAATGCAATACCACGTAACATGCAGGAAGTGACTTTTTCTTTGGTCTGCTTCCTGTATTTGATCCGCTTGAAATGAGACCTGCGTTTGTAGCCGGGCTGAGTCCGCTTCTTTGATCAGAATCAGAATTCGGACCCCCCCAAACAAAGCGGACTTTCCAAGCAAACAGACTCGGATTCAAATCAAAAAGGCTGATGTGAATGTGCCCAAAGCAAACTTTTAGTTTGACTCTGTTCACTACTATCACTACTGTTTCCTACTACCACCTGACATTCACATGTAAAATTTATATGTAAATATAAAATATGCGTGTTTTCTTTCAAGGATATTGCACCGTGTTCATCATCTCTGTTGGAACATTTCAGGCTAACAGCAGAACAGGATCTTGAAGTGGTTGAAAACCCCTTTAATACAGAGCGCTGGGAATCCTTGGAAAAAATAAAGCCCAGCTGGAGCGTTGAGTGCCTGTGGACAAGCACTAATCACCAGATCAGTCTGGCACTATTGGCCTGATATATCAGCAGATAAGAGGCTGTTTGTACCACAAGAGCGCTGGATCTCCTTCACTCACTCTGATGCACCCAACTGTCTGCAATTCAGGACGCCTTTGAGACACAAAGAACTGGTCAAGCTGGCAAAAATATGTGGAAACAAGGTCTCTGCTGATTACCCATCCACATTCTGATAAGTAACTGTGTTAGTATAATATGAGAAAGCAGGCACACGCTGAAACATACACCACAGGAGGACATGGAAAGAGGACAAATGCACAACTGTCTATCTGTCAGTGCTGATGTGTGACAAGAAGCGGTTTGACAGTAAGAATCATGTGGTAAGAAGTGTATTTAATCAGAGTTGACACCAGAGGAAGATGCGATGCATTGCTCACTAACCCGAGTAAGGAGAGAGACATCAGCTGATTTAGTCAAACAGTAAGGAAATGTCGCAAACTGATGCTTTGCCTCTACATATCTGGAAACCTGTCAAGAATCACACAGAGTGAACCAAAGAGGGACAAAAAGCACTCTACAGACCTTCATGGCTTCTACGGAGTCATATTTGTCCAATTTGTTGATGTGGTTGGTGATGCTGGTGTTGAGTGGAGCAGCTGAGATGGGGTGGATGACAGTGGCATCGTGGGATTGCTGCTGGTAGCGCTGGCAGTAGGAATAGACCAGGAGGGTAACCAGACAGCCCAGAATGGAGCTGCTGAGCCCCACAGCAATCATGTGGAAAAGGTTAAAATCTGGAAGAAGGAGAGAGGAAGTGTAAGGCAGCAAAGAACGCTACACCATTTATGTTATTACACTGTTATTAACACCTTCTCTGCTTAAGTTTGTTTAACATAAACTTTGGAAGACCCTGCCATCATAATGATGGAAATGCTGCATTTGAAATGGGAAGTCAGAAAATGAAGTTGAACAAGCTTTGACTACCATGGATAAGCTGATCCATCTAAGTGAAGAACTTTCTCTTCCTAGCCAAGGATTAAAAGATCAGGTGAAGAATTTGTATAACAGCTCCTTTAAAGTCTGTGTAAAGCGCAGTGCATAGACTATACAAAACATAGACACGCCCTCTTAAGTTAATTTGGAAGTGTCTTAAACATCTAAGTTGGTTTGAATGGAAGACAGCAGGAAAAACTGTTTTACTTCTGTCTAGATATGAGATCTGATGTCACAGAGAGCACAGAGGGATGATACAAATTCAACAACGCAGGAGCCTCTTCAACAAAAGACACTATTATAGTTCAAAAAGGGTTGAAATGATAAAAAACGTGTTGGTACTTTTCAAGAATTTTCTTCTTATATATATATATATATATATATATATATATATATATATATATATATATATATATATATATATATATATATGTATGTATGTATGTATGTATCACAAGCATGTAAATGACAGAAAAGTACTAATGTTACTGTTGTTTAGTTGCCGATAGTGCAGCTTTGAGTTATAAAATGGATACATTTATTTCAGTGGCATCCTGCGGAATCTGGCTCGTCTTAGTTCTCTACAAAGCGCCAGTTTTTAGATTATGGATGGGTCCCATTTGGTTCTCTTTAGAACCACAACCTTGCTTGGAATAAGCAGGAACAGAAAATGGATGGATGGATAATTGACTGTGTGTGTTATACTTCCTCTTTCTCTCTTGCAAACACTCACACATGTACACATAAATTACCTCCACAGCGCCTCTCCTCCTGACTGGAACGTGCAATCGAGACTTCTGAACAGGAAGAAGAAACACCAAAAAGACAGAAGGATTAGAGCCAATAAAAAAACCTTGGATATACACCCATCCTCGAAACAAATTGCACTCCTGAAGGTGAGTGTGAAGATGAAATCTGCCCCTCGCCATGAAACAGATAACGATAAAAAGTCCATGAGCTAATCACGGCTGTGGCACCTGGAGTGGTTTATAAAAAGTATCAGTTTCCATTAAAAGGAAATGAAGTACAAGATGTTGCTAATGAACCCTAATGGACTACCTTTCCCATAAAAGGGGATGGATGATAAGATAAAAAGGTAAATGAGTAATTCAATAAAGATCTGTGAAAGGTTTTCACGAGTATTACATCCCCGCTAATTAATCCTAAAAAAAGATTACAAATATGTGCTCAATCAAATGTTTTTTCTATCTCCTAATTAATGACCCCTTTTGGAAGTTTAATATGATATTTCATCATGGTTAACTTGCAGCCCTTTACAGGCTTGTGATTTAGCCAGTCATACAATGTGACGCGTTAGCACCCTTTGTTAAAGGGAGGAGTTTTAATGATCTCTGTTTAGCAGAGATGCAGAGATCAATGCTATTCTGTGTCTCGCATTACAAGCTGTCAATAGGGAGATGCCTGTCTAAGCAGATGTCAATACTAATGGTGTGTGAGTAAAGAGTCCTGTGTGCAGTAAATACAGCAGAGATCTTGACTTTCAGCCTTTCACTATGACTGAACTACTTTAGCTTGTCTTGAAATTTTGTAGGCAAAGATGCGTTTGCTGCCAGTGTCCGTTGGCACAAAAGGTTGTGATGTAAAGGCTGAAGGGTGACTCTGCCAATTATCAGTGTAGATTGCTTATGAAAACGGAAGATGTGCGATGGAACAAAAAGAGAAGTGGCATGGTTTAGTGAGCAGCAGGTCTGCTTTCAGCTACCAGCTGGAGTCCAGTTCTGATGGGTTTTTCTTGTTGATTATGCTTGTAGCGGGGGCTGTGTGGGCTGCAGGAGGGTGTCTCACTGATTTCTTCAAAACCAATAAAGAATTAACTGTCTGCAGACTTCACCGTGGACATCTTTGTACAAACCGTATCAAAAATAAAAAGAATAAATAAATAAATGTGAAAAATTCTCATTAAAAATCCAAACAGTCAATTCTGTCGATAACCTACTGGGCAGAGTCATGCTGACCACTGATTCTGAAAATACGTCTTAGATTATTTTTATTCAACAAATTATAAACATGAATTATTTCTATTCATCACCAAACTTACAAACCTTGAAAAAACCAAAACCAAGATAACCAAGATGTCCAAGCCACTGTCAGTGTGGTTGTTTCATTTTGGTGAACTTTATGAATAAAAAAAGTAGAACAGACTTGAACAGGCAGATCAGCACCTTAAATAATATGTATTATTAGAAGTTTGGGCTTATTTGGGAAGAGTTTAGGTACAAAAAATATTTCCTTTGCTTAATAAATCAGTTACAAAATTTAGAAATTTACTTTAATAATAAAGGAAGATCTGTTTCTCATAAATGTGAACACATTTGTGTACAAATACAATGAAACTTTGCAGAATATTTATAGCTTTTGAGTCCTAAACTAGCTGGAAACTCAGAGCTGAAATAGAGGATGGCCTCCCGTGTCAGAGAGTGTTTGGTTGCAGCGAATAATTCAATTTTCAATTCAGTTGTTTATTTCGGTGTTTTAAAATCGTCTTTAAAACAACAACAAAATGAGATAAATGAACAAAACAGGTGGTTTTAATTGGTGTCCGTTAACCTATACATAAATTAACTCTATTATATCCCGTCCAATCTGCATGCTGGCATAAAGTAATAAAAAAAAACGTGTGCTTTGGTGTGGTCTGTGATGTGGAGTACAACTCTCGCTCTCATGAACATATTGATAACGTTGTGGAAAGATTAGAAATGAAGACAAATAAACCCATTGCAACTTATACAAATAGCTAAAGATTAATTAACACAGACACATGTAGCTTATTATGCGTATATTGTCAAAATATTTAATTCTGCAAGATTTAGTATCTTACGTATAGTCAGTTATTCTGAATCTGTAGTTTCAACGTTTCTGCACATCCACACACTGCAATACCCTCAACATTTAAGATTTAATTGTCATGGAAACACAGGTGTCAGAGAACAATAGAAAAAAAAAACCCCACTCCCCTACTGAACAGTTATAAAACACAAAATACTACTTGTACTAACGCTTTTTTTAAAAAAAAATTCTATATTTATTACTTTCTTTTTTCTTTTAAATGCACGGCTCTTTTTCCAGTGTGTTCCATTTTGCTGCTGTTGGACCGTAAATCTACCAGCAGTGGGAGAAATAAAGGAATCTTGAATGCGGAAAGAAAGTAAACCTGCATGTTAAAAAGGTATTTGTACGGCTTTGCATGACTCCCGTGATCATTATGCAGCTAATTCAGGGGTTTCATTTGACTATCCTTAAGTAGAACAGCTGAGTTCACCACCTCGTATAATCGCCTGCCACACTCAGGAGTCCTTGTGCGTGGCACTTCTAATCCTAACTATCTCCAAAAGGGCCGTCCTGATGCTAAACCTGACCTCCGCTATGTGGCGGTTCCCTCAGAGGGATCACTAACATATTTCATTATCACAGGATTCTTGGAAATGAAGTGAATTACCGCTGTGGGCATATGGTGTTGGTGGGTGGCGCAGAATGTGTGTGCGCTCACGGTTAAACTTGTGAACTTGTGTGTTCAGTCATGCACAAGTGCCCGAGCCATTAATAAAAGTTTGCATGCGCTCGCATACTGTGCAAGCATGTGATCACCTGGGATAAAATTGGAGTCAGGAGCGCAGGGTCTGGTCTCACTGCTGTTTCCTGAGCACTGGTTTCCAGTGGGAAAAAGGACATCGCAGTGACGCACGCGCAGCTGGGACCCGCTGGAGTCGCAGTGGGACCATTCTGACCAGCTGGACCAGCTCTCTGGAAATGGCATTGACAGCATTCACAGCAAGTTGAGTGTGTGTTCTGTACTGTTTGACTTTGTGTATATTAGTGATGCATGAGTGGCCTCTGAGGGGCAGAGAGAAGCTAAAGACAGTGAGCTGTGGACATGTGATGGATTGATGGCTGAGTTGAGCATACATTACCAGCTGTGTGTGTGTGTGTGTTCCTTCTACCTGGACAAGCCTGTGTGTTGCAGAGTGCCTCCTCAGTGTGGAGGCCCAGGCAGATGTCCCCTCCATGAGCTGGTGGGGGGTTGCTGCAGGTTCGTGTCCGCATATAGTGCCCCCCTCCACATGTCACTGAGCACTTGGACCATGAAGACCAACACGACCAACTGCCATCCACTAGAAAAATATGAAATATTTTACCGCTTTAACAGATTTATGGCAGCAGGAAATGATAAATTTCACATTTTTTTCTTGCTCTCCTTGAAAATAGTTTCACACTTTTTTTTTTAGGATTTCAATTCTAGGTCTTTTCTGCAGACAATTTCATCTGACCATTAAGTAAATGGAAGTCATTCTTAGCCACTCTGAACAGCAAGAGGAGAAATAGAAGGTGCTTCAGATATATTTCACTATCTGTGCCAGAAAGTGTGCCTCATCTGGCTGTTACAGAAAACGCTTGACCTCCACAACGCTTGAACCTACATACTCTCCGGGTGATTAATGAAGATAAATGAGATGTCCTGGGGTGCCTGTTTTCCTATTGGTGTGGGAACAACTTTCCAACCAGAAACGCTTAAGACGTGTGTATAGCCACACACACAAACAGCAAAACAAGAAAAGGAGAAAAAAAAAAGAACAAAAAGAAGATGAAAGGAATGAAGAAAGTCCCAAAAATGGGCGCAATCTTTCACATGAACCGCAGCAGAAGTGAATATCCTTCCCCAAATCATCTATTTGAAAGCTTTATTGTAGCAGAGAGAAATCCTCCTCTTGATTCCTTCTAAAGACCTGAAGATGGCTGGCGGCACTAAACAGGTAATTGAAGTTGCCGACGCTTTTCGTCATCTTGGTGTAATTTCTCTATCGCAGAGCGACACAGAAGTCGATTCTCGGCCCTCGATGAAGGATCGTCTCATCCGAGGCGCAGATGCAATAAAAACAGAGACTCATTTATTTCCAGACCAGATAGATGGAAGGCATAACACCTTGTCACTCGTTCTCCTTCACACCGAAGTCACGCATTTAAAACAGGCTGGATTAGCCACAGGAGGATTACATTTGGTCTGCTAGCTCAGTCCGCTTGCCTCCAAATAATATCTCACTTTTAGAGGGGTGCTAATTGAGTACGCATTAGTATTCATCGCTACACAGCCTGGGTTAAGTCTGTTCCTTTGGGCGACAGGAGCGTGGAGTTGTTCATCAACACACTGTAATTGTGGCACTATTATAGTCAACATCCCAGAATAGGTGTACAACATGTATTAGCATAGTGATGCCGATGAGGGAAATCAAAGTGAACTCCCGTGTCAGATTTCACTCTCACCGGGAACGCTTCCATCCTCTTGGATAAAACAAATCTTGTCCTTTTTGATTCATCCAGAGCCTTTTTTCTTAACTGAACATGCAGCTGATGACAGCTTACCTTATCAGGGACAATGCTCCGGCAGCCGTGAAGCTGAATGACGTGCACTACCACGGCATGAATTAACCGTCTGTAAGAGGAGTACTGATGGCCATTCACTATCTTGTCTATTTTGTTTGCTTACAGCCTGGAAGCAGTTATGAAGACAGATCGAGGGTGAAGGAGACGGTGCGCAGATCCTGCCTTTCAGCGAGATCCCAAAGCCTTTCTTCAGGGGCTCTTGATTAATAATCATTTGCGACGACGTCCTGCTTGCCTGTTCAGCATCGGTGTTGAATATCAGGTGGGGTTTATGCCAAACTAAGGTCTGGATTTCCATTTAGACAGCTTACTTCCCTAGTCAGAGAGAGTTTTTTTTTTTTTTTAATTAGAAAGCTTCCTCTTGCCGTTTTCCGACGGACGAGTGTGAAGATGCATTGTCTCAGAGCTTTTCGCAACAGAATAAGGCCTCCCATAGCTGGCAGCATAATTACCCAGCAATGTAATTACATACTAGAGAGCCACAGGGATTGTCTCTTTGATTCTTGGTCTAAATTAGGGTCTTCGTCACACCTTTTATCTGCAACTGATTTCTTTTGTGGGCCCAAATGATTTGGTAAGTCATTTGTCAATGTAATTTTGTTATCCATTAATCAAGAAGCAAAAGATAATATAGCTTAAATATAGTGTGGAGTAGTTTTTTTCATTTATCTGTGCAGGTGAGAGAGAACTGGCCATTCAACTGGCACCTGGAACCAGAGTCCTAATGGCTAAAGCCATGTGCATGCGCAAGAGCTGTGCATGCTATCCCATTTTTAGCCATTAGTGGATACTGACAAACCCTTAATTGATGATTTGCATATAAAAACACTGTTCAGGATAGCAGGAAATAGACACAACGATGAAAGCTGCAGCAAAAAAAAAAAAAAAAGATGCATAATTTTACCAAATGGGAAAGAAAAGAAAAACTGCTGAATGAAAGAAATAACAGAGGTTATTTATTTTTTTCAGTGTCTTTAGTTTCATGGATCTTGACCCAGATCTTTAATTTGTTCTTATCTCTGTATTTTTTTTGGATTATTGTTCCAGTTTTGTTTGTTTTTACATTCTTGAGAGTTTCAGCTATCACAGTTGGAGTATTAGCATGTGTATATGCATGACTTACCTGGACATGGGGTGATGTTACACTCTTGATACTCCTGTGCCGGGCCCAGGCACGTCTGACCTCCGTTGCGGGGTTCTGGGTTGCTGCAGGTCCTCTTTCGGCTCCGGATTCCGCGGCTGCAGTCTCTGCTGCACTGTGACCAGGAACTCCAGGATGACCAGCCGCCATTCACCGTGTGGCCCGAGATTCTCCCCAGACGAAGCACTTCACCTTTTCAGTACAAAGACAAGCCTGAAAATTAGACTCTCTCCAAAACATTTGCATAGTATCTCATTTATCTAACATCTTTTTTTTTAAAAAAGGAAAGCATTATTTCCCAGAATCCCACCTGTTTTCACACAGAAACGTAACTATGTTCCACCCTGGGAGCAGAGTGTGCAGTTGTTTTAAAAGCAATAAGAAGGCACAGCAGATAAAAACCTCTGATAAAAGTCTTTGGTCAAAAGTTGAATGAGCAGGGAGGGTTTACAACTCTATTTTGACATTTTTCGATATTTTTGAACTAGTTTGTGCTGTAAAGAAGTTTGACAGATTTCATAAACAGCACTAAAAATCATGAAAGTATCCGATGTCTATAAACTAGACGCTGATTTAGTCATTTAAGGTTAAGGCTGAACAATTCTTTTTCACTTAGCCATCCTTTGAATCTGACATAATGGTACTGACTACTATCTCACTTCAGCTGCGTGAGGCAGTGGGCTGAACAGTGATGCTCATTGCTTCCTTACGGCAACAAGGAAGCAATGAGCAAAAATGAAATGAATATTCTTCCGGTATCACCATAAAGTTGAGATGCTTTTCCCAGACTATTTTGGTATAAACAAATATCTGTTAAACCCATGTGATTCTTACAAACCTCAGCTGTGCTTTAAGTGCTAATTGGCTAATGTTAGCATGCTAATAAGTGCCTCAGAGCTGCATAAGCCAGCCTCATTAGTTTACTCATCCTTTTCAGCCGAACAACTGTTTCATGCTCTGATCTAATGCATTTATAACAATCACCTTCTATAATATGTGGTTGCTTTCTGCAACACCTTCTTCTGATTCTATTTGTACCCCTCACACCTGCTCATACCAGTGGTTTGCATCTGGACACCAGTGGATAAATATGACCAGGGGAGAAATGAAATGCACCTCTACTTTTTGATACTCTAAATGCTTTTCACTTTATTTGAGTAGATTTGTTAAAACCTGCTTTACTAATAAGTTATTTATCAAATTGAAAATGATGAAAAGCCATGAAAGCCTTTATAATACATATGTTTTCTTATATAACAACTGTCTATAGAGGCTGAACTGAAATGCAGTTTTCAGTCATTTTTCCATCTTTAAATTTGCTTTGACTTTCTATATGGTTATTTAGAGGGTCTGACATTTTTACAGACCAATAAATTGGTTGAGAATGATAAGCTGACTTATTCAAAATGAAAAAAGCTGCAGCTTAATACACTGTAGGGCATTATGATGCTGATTTTATTACAATGCATGAGTAATAATCAGGTAATCTAACAATACAGAACAGTATTTAAAGCAAGTATGGACTTATTTAAGTATTATTACTTGTTGCCTAAGTATTATTACTTAAATAGAGGAAGTAAATATTTCCTTCACCACTGCATGCTTTCATGTTACTATGCAATTTCCCAATCTTGTAAACAACACAGCAGTTCTGTGCCCACATCTCCATTCTGAAACCCTCTGCAGACCCTCTTACCGCTGGCCTTGTCTGATACTGTTTCTGTTTAAATCAAGGTTTCGCCATCACTAAATCCTGGCAGTACATCACCTCGACTCTAATGAGCCTAATTAAGCCCAATCGAGCATCCCCTAACATCCCACCTATGTCTCTGCGAACTGCAGCCATGACTTCACACTCTTCTTCTTCTATTGGCTTGTAAACATCTGAAGATTTACCTTGCGTTAGAATAAGCTGCACAAATATTCATTATTGATTTCGCTATAGCCCCTTTTTGTAAATTTCTAAAGATGGGTTTAGTTAGAGCTGAGTGAGTCCTGTCAGCACACTCGCACATCAAACACCAGCTGACTAATGTGTGTATCGTCTGGAATGAGTCGAATGGTGGATTCCTAATGAAATCTGAGACCATAATTTCTATTTAACTGTAATTACTGCATGCATTAATCAGCCTTGTGGCAATGTGTGTTGTGTGGAGAGGCAGCGAGCAGAATGAGCAGGGAGAGAAAGCTTCTGGCCTCTCTGCATGAAAAGAATGAACCCATCTGTTTGAGTGAATGAAAATCGACTTCGATGAAATTACTGCCACTGTCGAAGCGCTCCTCTGATGATTCACCCGTTCACCCATGCTGTGATATGCTTTTCAAATGCAGATACAAACTTTGGGCCTGTGCTGCTTCTCTTTCCCTAAAAAGGGGAGATCATTTCCAAGCTGTGAAAATGTACAAGAAGATGCACTGAACCGTGCCATAGCAACCTTTTTCCGTTTGATTCTCCTGTTAATCTTTGGATTATTATTTTGTCCCATCACTATCTCATCTATTCTGCCTCTTGCCTCTCTTTATCCTTCCATTCCTCTTTGTCTGTCTTTGCCATTTTTAAACCTCGTCCCGTCTTTTGTCTCACTTCCTCCTTCTGTCCTCCAGCTTGGCCTCGCTGTTTTGTCTGTGTGCTCTTTTCACCGACAGTTATCGCAGCACGGCTGCTTGGTATTCTCAGGGAGAGGGTGTTGTGTTTACCCAGTGCGAATCCTCGACCTCTTCATAACTGCGGCCGACCCCGGCAGTGCACAGGCCAGCTCACCCCCGGCAACAAGCTGCCGTGAGCGATGACAGGCCCGTAGAGGACTTTAGGCCCTCACTCTTTATCGATTCAGAACAGGCAGTGGCACAGACAGTCCCTGACTGCCACTGTGACCTGGACTCTTTATCAAGCCCTCTGGGGCCTTTGAGACTGAACCACCCCACCAAAGGCGATGAAGTGCTTTATAATCGTGCCTCTTATATGTATAAACAAGCTTGTGCAATAAAACACACACACAAACACAGTGCAGGTATGAAGAAATACAAGAAAACTGGCCTTTCATTAAGCAACTGCACGATGCTGAGGATGCTGCAAAAGTTTCACCTTTAGACGACTATGATGAACTCCACATATTGCCAGTGCTGCCTCTCAAAACCCGCCCCCTTGTCACCAAAACAAACAGCATGGTGCCCTCCCTCCCAAATGGGAAGCCACTGGATCTATTGATCCACACATGAGCCACATGCTGCTGGAGAGAATTAATCCTCACTCTCCTGACGAGCGAGCTTCAGCCAAAGCTGAGACCAACCGAATGCAGCATCCAATAGTCCCTACAGCAAAGAAACTAGGACATCAAATAGCACCCCCCCCCCCCCCCCCCACCACCACCACCACCACCACCACCATCCACTTGCTCAACCTCTCTTTCACACACACATAAAAAAACTAACACAAAAAACAAAACAAGAAAGCAGCAGAGACTGATGAGCTGGTGAGTCTGTGGCAGAGAATATAGATAAGTGTGATGACACATATACTGTACATGCAATGTGCTGCAATCTAACCCACTGTACAGGTGACAGTAAAGAACTCCCCCCCACCCCTACCCACCAAGTAAAAACACGACAATAAGACAAAGACGGACATGGGGATGAGATGGCATCTGTGAACTAACTCTTTTTTAAGACTGACAGAAGTGAGAAACAGAGAAGTGGAAAAATCACTATCTTCAGTGGAGAGGAGAGATGTGCTGTCAAGTTTCATCAAAACAAGAGTAACAGTGGACCACACTGGGAGGACAAAAAAAGTGCCTCTTTCAGCACGTCCTACATTCTGAACTGCACATTTATTTTTGCCATTAAACGTCCTCCCTCTTTCCTCTCCCTTTGAGCTCGGCAACGTCGCCGTCATGGACCGACCGATTTCTCTCATTGTGCTTGTGTTACATCTTGTGACATGGGAAAATGACTGGTTCTGGTTGTTTACAGTCACACAATATGACAGTTTTTCTTGTGCTATCCTGAGGTCTGCCAAACAGTGGTCTACCCAAAAAACCCACGGAGGATGTATTCTCATGGAAGATCCAATTAAAGGTCCGTTAGAGTGCAATTAAAAAAGCCAACCCTTGTGAGCGGGAGGGATGAGCGCAAAAAAAAGTGCAGAAATTGTTCAGGATCGGAATAAATACTCACAAGAACACTTGTTTAGACAGACAAATGCTATATAGGGAGGTTTAAAGGCTCCGCCTACACCAATTGGTTGAAGAAATATCATCACTTTTCACAGGCTTTCATTGGCCAAGTAAAGAAATGCAACAAGACCAACTTCATGTTAAAAGGCATTCCCAGAAGACAAAACTCCACCTAATGGTTACAGTTCTCCATTATTAACTTCAAATATAGTTTTCATCGCAGTCAACATCTCACAACTAAAGTTCTGAAGCCTTTAAACATGTCTCAATGCAGGCGACAGGTTAACAAACACTATTCATGGCGCAACATCGGTGTTTGATGACTTATCTGGACATTGTTTCATTGTAAGCGCTAAAACGTTTGATCTTCTGTGTGTGTTGGCAATGATTTGACTCAGTTCAACACACTGGTGTGGCTTTGTCCAAAAAATAAAAGAGATGTGAAAATCCCTTTTTTTTTGGTCAAGTTAAGCAAAATTGGTTGGTTATTTCGTGGTTATAAAACTAATACGTTTTCTAATCTGTGTGTTATAAACGGTACCATTAGAAGTGAAAAAACAAACTTGACTAGAAAATGACTAGAATTGAACTGAATTGAAATACAGTAACTAAGGCAAAAACAAGAGTTTGTATAAATTCTAATGAGCTTGAAAGTCAATATTTTGTACGTAAACTTTTATTTTAAAAAATAAATCTGAGCTTTTTTTTTGGTTTTTTAATAGTCTGTAGGAATAGTTTTCTATTATTTTTGAAGGATATTTCAAAGCTATTCTTTGGATGTTGGCTTCCTTTTGTTCTGTTCTCTGTCAAAATGATCCAGCCCTGCTTTAGTAAAGTTGAGGTCTGGGCTCTGTGGAGGATTCATCTCTCCATGAGACCTGTAACTACTGATTTTCAGCTCAGTTTTTGTGTCTTTTGGCATTTCTCAGCCTTTTCTCGCTGTTTGTCCTTAAGAATGACTTCTTACAGCCACTTTCCATGGAGACTATTTCTAATGAGGCTTCAAAAAACATCATGTGGAGCAAGAGAAGCTTTAAATGCATCTGTCAGGTCCTGTTTTAGGTCTTCGCTGGATTTTTTTTTTTCTTATTTCTGAAGGATTTTTACTTATATAATTCATCTGTTGTAGACATCTTGGTTTGATGTTTGTTTAGTTTTCTAAAACATTGGGTTCTTTCATTTTTTTTTTTCTTTTGTTGAATTGTGATGATGCTGCGAAATCAGTGTGTGGACTGTTTGTAGTTTCACAAATGCACCTTAATATGTGATGCGCTTCAACAATGAACTTTGGCACTGACACTTGTCATTTAACAGTGTTTAATTAACATTATCATGTTGTGGTACTTATTCCTGGCCTGAAATTAAGAATATCTCTTTCTTAACGATTCTCTGTAATCTGTTATCTCTGTTAATGTATTTTATTTGCCTTCTGCTATTGGTGTATTATATTAAGCTGTTAGTATGTAGTGGACTTTGGCCTGCCAAAGTAATAAATATGGAAATTAGCAGTGGCTGCAGTCTTGCAGATTTACATTCACAAGTGCATCAATATGTAATGGCCATTTTAGAAATAAATTAAATAATAATTCATTTAAAAATATGTTTTAATAAATATTCATCCATCCATCCATCCATCCATCCATCCACTTTCTTGACCGCTTGTTCCAATTCAAGGTTGCAGGGAAGCTGGAGCCTATCCTAGCAATCAGGATACACCCTGGACAGGTCGCCAGTCCATCACAGGGCCAAACAGAGAGACAAACAACCATTCACTCTCACTCCTATGGACAATTTAGAATAACCAATTAACCTAACATGCATGTCTTTGGATGGTGGGAGGAAGCCGGAGTACCCAGAGAGAACCCACACATATACAGGGAGAACATGCAAACTCACACAGAAAGGCCACTGTTCAAACATCCTGTTTTAATACATATTCAATTTAAAATGGGTTATTTGTTTTTTGTTACGTGCCGGCAGAACAGTTGTTTATCTCTTGAGTTAATCCCTTTTTGCATGCTTAAATGATTCCTTGTTTAACAAAACAAAAGAAAGAAATCTGCTTAAATGGTCAGGCACAAGAACTGGAGGGGAAAAAAATTGATACAGCAGCCAATAATTAAACAAAACTTGGAAAATATCCAGAAAGCGGGGAAAAATATTCCTCATCACCATTTTAAAAGATTCTAAGAAAGTCTGACTTCTTGGACAGAAAATGTAAAATAGTGACATACGACTACTGTGCGATGCTGTAAATGTCAAACGAACATGATCGCCAACAGATGAGGTTATGTGTTCAGCGCAGTTTAACATTATGATCTAGTGGAGTCTAACATGATCCTCCTTTGTGTCACACAAACCTGACTTCAGGCTCCACATTCCTGCTAATACCACTGCTTTGTAGTGCGCCCCTTGGGGTTTTGTTTTTGTTTTAGTGAACAAAAAAAACACCAAAAGGAGAAACTTAATACGAGAGTCTCACAGTTTAACCCTCTTTTCTGTACAATGGCACGTAAAACACAACACCAGCTAGTTCAGCTAGCTGTACTCTGACTTGAAATCAACTGTATGTTTGTCAGAAACAGTGCAAACTGCTTTTCCTCCACTGAAGAAAGCTTGATTCCATTAAAGGAAAGCAATTTGTAGAAACACGCCTTTGCTGTCCATTTACAGGTAGCATCCTTTCCTGTTAAAAAAAAAAAAAAAGCATGGAAGTAAAGAAGAGGTGCAGAAGTAAGCCCCGTTTCAGTCAATAAGGTTGGCAGTGTTTCTTGGGTATTAATATCTCTAGTTGAAACCTAACTACAGAGCAGAGGCAGAAGCTTCTGGTGCATTTCTAAGAGCTAAAAGTCGTCATTTGAAAGAGAAATGTTGAGTAAGGAATGGCTTTTTGCCAGCAGAGTGGAATTTGTCACTGTTAGGCAGACGTGTTGTTTTGTTGACACCATGTCACCAAACTTTTTGCTGATTTTTAAGTGCCAGTGTAGGTGAGACAGGCTGTGTGTCCTGCACTGTTAATCTGGCATTACTGTAACAGCTATTAGGTTGTTGATGTTGTTTGCAATCTGGATAAAACCATCAGTCTAACTGAGGGTTTACCAGACTGGTATTGTAATATTAGCAGTTGGCAATAATGCAAATACAAATCATATAATAATTGGGATTTCTTTGGGAAGTACTTCAGGAGAGAATTTAAATTCATAGTTGTTCATTTTTTGAGAGGATAACAAAATGTGCACACATATCTTATTATTTTGCCAAAGAAACAAGCACCTTTGGTGCAATATGAACTGTACAGCGTTTGTTGTAAAAATTTAATAAACCGTGTATCCAGACTTAAATGCCTACAGAAAAAAAGACTGCTGACGGCAGGAAGAGAGCAAAACAGAATGAAAAAAGACAATGAGGATAGTGGAATGGTTGTCATCCGTCAGAGTCGTCCCTCAGCACTGTCCTGTGCCTATTCAGTGGCTGCTCATGACATCCATGCAGGGGAAACTAATCTCTCGCCCATGAAAGGGCCCTGGCCTTGGTACCAAATCAGCTGAAGTAAAACACATCAGGCTGCTGACACACCACCGTTTCACCCGGGAAAAAAAATGAAGCCATCACTCATCGACACTCGCCAGTAAAATTACCAACTCTCAACCTTCTGCAGTAATGCCTTTAATCTTTTAGAGGTATTTCTTTGTTCCTTCTGTGTGGCTGCCTCTGTTTTCCAATGCAAATGATGAACCACTGGGACCGATAGGCTTTCTTTAGGCTTTATGTGACTATCCATTCATCTAGAAACGAGCATGACTAAATATTTGGAATATTTGCTGATTAAATACAGCAGGGGTATCCGTTTCATAGACATATGGCCTTGCAGAAATCATAAATTGAATTGTTAGTGCTGTAGGCTGGTGGAAAGCAACAGGAAGGGTGAGTAATACCAGAAAAGCATTTTTTTTTTGCAGAAGCTGATTAATGAAAGAGAAATTAATGGTTTCCATCCTAAAGACAGGGATGGGGGTCTTTATATTTCAGCTGCTTGCCGATCACAGCTGGTTGGTTAGTTACTGACTGAACATTAGGTTATGCTTCTGAACTGCAATCTTCCAGTCAAAGCTGTAAGCTGGCACAGTTTGAAATGCAGTTTTAGATTCCTCAGCATGGATGTAGCCTTTAAATGTTGCTGTTTTAATTCAGAAAAAGAAAATCAAAAGTTAAATGCTGAATGTCGACAAAACACAAGACTTTCACCCAGTGCGTATATCGTTTGAGTCAAAAGTAAAACCATCACTTTTAATCTTTTAATTCACTTTCATTTCATCAATTCTGATGTTTTCTTTGACTAGATGTATATCACAGAGTACAGATGTAAAGACATTTTTAACCCTCAAAACATCATCTTTGCCGTTGATCACTTACACAAATTGTTTTGTTTTGATCCTACATGTCCTGTCATACTGTTTCTGTAGATTTTTATGGCATTTTCTTATGTATGGGTTCCCACTGTAGAATTTGTCGTACATGGAAAATAAACTATTCTGTATGTCTTTTATCTTGTTAGGTTTAGGCACGTCAACAACTTTACAAGTATACAAGGTTTATTTGCTTTTAAACAACTTTTGTTTCACACTCTATGTAATCATTAAATCAACTTGTTTAAGTTTCAGCAAAGATTTTCCCAAAGAAAAGTCTTCTGTCTTGTGTGTACACTTTTTTTTGGGGCAGAAAACTGCATTGTGGTGCTTTTTCTGTCAGCTTTTCATAATTAAAAACTCCCTGACCCAGTGCTTCTTTGAATGTTACTATGACAACTAAATCTGAGCAACATGTCTATAGCAGATCAGCTTAACGTTTTTGCTATGTATTATGCCTGCTACGGTTAGTCTATTATATCAATCTTTCTTTTTCACCTTGAGCACCAAACAAAGGATGTCTCCCATCATAATGTAAAGATATAACCTTGTCGCCTTTCAATCTGACACTCAAAGTCCATACAAAGAAGGCACAATCCATTGAAAGTTGAAGTACAATAAACAGTCTTCTATAAGTAAAGTAAGTTCCAGGTTTGGTTAAACGAAGGAAAGTTTGAATGGTTTGTTTAAAAGGCTTTGTGGAAATGATCAGCTTGGTAATCTTCATGTCAAATCAAGCCAAAATGGAAAACGGACTCCTGTAATGCATTTTGCAGGTCTACAACTGTAAAACATCATGTTTGACATCTTTAGCAATTATTTGATTGTTGCTCTACTTTATCAAGTGAGTCAAAACAATAATGCTTTAGGAGTCAATGATAAAGAGTGAAGAAACAAAGAGACCGCACCGCTTCAAACAGCAAAGTTAAAAGCCAACAACAAAGGCAGAAATCCAGGAGTAGTCATGGCCTCAGACCTGCATGTCAGCAGTCATAATGCAGTTGTGAAGTCATTTTGTTATCATTAAAGAACATAAGTATAAAAAGATTGATGTCTCAGCAATATTTAGACAAACTTGTCCATGTATTAATCTTTAGTAGAAAAAGTCCATGAGACAGCCGCGGTTAGCCCAGAACGCTGCAGCTCGAGTCCTCACGAAGTCTGCAGAAGTGGATCATCTAACTCCGGGTCTCAGATCTTTCCACTGGCTTCCTGTCTGTCAAAGAAATTACTTTAAAATCCTGCTGTTAGTTTATAAAGCACTGAATGGTTCAGAGACTAAATACATTTGGGATCTTCTGGTTCATTATGAAGCAACCAGATCCCTCAGGTCATCAGGGTCAGGTCTGCTTTCTGTTCCCAGGGTAAGAACTAAACGCGAAGAGGCAGCATTCAGTTATTTTTTGCTCCTCACATGTGCAAATACTCCCAGAAACCTGCAGTTCTACTGAAACTTCGGCTGCTTTCCTGTTTACTGCCTTTCATCAAAACAACCATTTCTTCCTCGCTCTGTCATGTTTATTTCTTGCATTTGATCTTATTTTACTTTAGCGTTTTTGTCTTTATTTAATTTCTTTTATTTCTTTTTAACATTTCTTTTTAATGTACTTTTAATGTTGCTTCTGCACCCCGCTGTAATGTTTTTAATGCATTATGTAAAACACTTTGAATTGTCTTGTATGAAATGTGCTGCACAGATAAACTCGCCTTGCCTCAGAATCCTGAGCTGAGGAGGTTTGACTATTGGGGATGTTTACACCTCAGCAGCTCCAGCCAGTTATATCCTCCACATACATTAATTAGTCCACATCCAGAGGGCTTTTTAAACATGCGGTTGGAAAATGAGGAGTAATGTGCCAAAGCAAGCAGCCAAACAAAATTCTATTAAATAGATACAAATCTCCTTTGTTTGTTTATGCCTTCATCTTTGCATCTATAACACCATTACTACTCCATAGTCTGAAGAAGTCCTAAAGCCATGGGGATGCTCTGCTGCACTGTGTACACTGCCATCCATAAAGAAAAACAGATATGAAGATCAGTGTAAATATGCACTATTTTCTCATGTAACACATCTTTTAATATTAATTGTGTGATAATTATTATTTAATGGAAAACTTGTTGAAGAGAATTGTCTAATGATGTGTAAGAAAACTAACAAAAAAGAAAAAAAAAGGAAAGCCATAATTTATAAATTGCCTGGTATGATTGCTAAAAACACATATTTATATAGGAAATTGTGCAACTAGTCAAATGTTGGCCATTTTAGTCAGGCTTGTAAAATATGATGAGTTGGAAAAAAAACTGTTACATCTACAAGACTGATTACTGTGTGTTCATGACAAGAGAGGTCTTTAAATCACCACAGATTTACAGTAATTAACTCATCGTTATCATTAAGCCAGATTGCTGATTCGAAACAAGTCAGTATGTCATATAAAAGCTTATTGTAAATGCTTGGTTAAACCACATATTCATAATTTATCTCCTATAATAAAGACAGAAAAAGACTTGAGCATGGAAGACAATGTAACACAAAGAAAGGAAGAAGCTTGAGAGGAGGTTGGGGAGGTGACAAATACACCTCAATTATTGATTTTCTCTCTGAATTGACAGGGGATTAATTCTCTTTATCTGCAAAGCACACATGTGTCTCCCAAGCATGAGTCAATAACATCTTCCATGTTTCTGAATGTAATCTTAATCGTCAAATGCCAGGTTTATCTGATCGGTTTGGTGCAAAAACATGGTGACAGTCTGCCTTGGTTACAGGAGACAAGAAAGAAATCCAACAACCTGTGCAGGGTATTTCATTCTGTCTCCAGGAAGCAGCATCTTGAGACAGCAGGTGTGAAGAAGAGAGTACAATTCATGTACTGACTTTGAGTGAGCAACAAAAATAATCCTTTTGGCTGTAGTGGGTTTTTTTTAAATTTTTTTTTTTAATTTAGTTTCTTAAGCCTGGTTTGGTTGATAATTCCATCATAACGTATTGCATCCAAAAGCACCAAACTAAATATTATACCAAAACTTGTTGATTTAAAACTTGTATATATAAGCTAGCCTACTTCTATATGAGCAAATGTCATAAAAACCATTAGTGTATAAACACTCATGTGGTGAAATATCTCCTGGTCTGACTGCAGGTGGAAGAGGAAAAAGGCACCAAATGGGGGACAGAGTCACTAAAGTAACAAAACTGCAAGTTGCTGGCTTTTTCCAGACTTGCACAGGTGCATTTGTGATCAAGTCAGGCGCACTGCTTACCTTTTATGTGCACCTTTTTGTACATGCACGTAGTATTTCAACCCCACAAACCAAACAGACCGAATTGCTGGAAGCTTCTTGCATCAGCTATATTGTTGCATTATTGTAGATAGAGAAATAGACTTGTTCACATGGCAGCTGTAATTGCTCGCCAGAGATCAGTCAACTGAGTCGGGAGTTCAGTCTGAAGAAATGCGTTTAGTGTGTAAGACCCTCACTTGTGCAGAATGAACACTTTAAATTGACTTTAAATGAACTTGGCTTAACTTACTGGGACTTTAAAGTAACACTAGCAAAGTTTCAAACCATAAATCTGTGTATTTTTGTTTTGAAGGCACACAGACATTTCTGTAGTTGTCATTGCCCTGCAATTTCCCAAGGCTGAAATACTGCACTTCACAAATTTGTGTTCCAGCCTGGTGTATGACGTGATGACTGAGCTCTGCTTTACGGCATCGTGTAACTGGGCAGCAACTGGATTTTAACACACTAACCATTTTGGAGGGTGGTGGATTCTGCAAGGAAACAGAAAAGGAAATTAATGTAGAAAGTGAGAAAAATAATGAGAGAAAGGAACACGAATAGTTAACATTGGACTTACGTTTACTGGCTGAGATCTCAGAGAAAAGACAAGATGGAACATGGACAATAAATCAGTTTTTCATTAGGAGCTCCAAAATGATCAAATCTGCCAAAATTGAGTGTTGATGCATGAAGGTTCTTACAGAACAAACACCTCCGGGATGTTTTAGCTTAACACAGCTGCAATAAGCACTTTTTGAGTCTTCAAATAAGCCAACGTTAGCTCTTAGCTTATTAATGATTTACTTGACAACTGAGGCTCTGAGGTGTTTACAGACGACTGGTAATAAACTCTACATATTGAGTACAGCGTGCAGAACAAGTGTGTGTCTGTGTGTGTCTGTGTGTGTTTATGATCCCTTTGTTAAACTAATAAAAGTTAGGGGAGGTGTAACACAACAAACTACTTTTGCTGTTTAGCAATTATCAAAGTAATTGAAATATTTTTAGTGCTGGTTAATTGTTTATGCTTTCATGCAACCTAAAATACCCGTCATATATCAACCTGTTTTATAGTGCATAGAGCTCTATTGATTGCAAGCCACCAGATGCCGTTGGTAAATCTTTATGGAGTGACACATCATTCCTTTCGACTGCTCATCTCAGAGGAATCTCAGTGTCTTTTTGCCCAGGCTGTGGACATCAATACACACCACCACCGAGGGGATAATTATCTTATGATAGCCTCTTGCTTTAAGAAAGGTTAACTGCTGTCTCCAGGGGTCAGATAAGCCCATGAATCTCTGAGAGATGGACAGTAGGAGGGGGGCATGTGGGACACACAAACAGGTGCACACAAAATAACAAAAGTTGCAAACACACTCACACACAAACCCACAAATCTCCACAGCAGTGCCTTTCAGATGGATGGCAGGTTTGATAATGGTTGAAATGA
Organism: Telmatherina bonti; assembly: GCF_933228915.1. NCBI lineage: Eukaryota > Metazoa > Chordata > Actinopteri > Atheriniformes > Telmatherinidae > Telmatherina > Telmatherina bonti. The sequence goes on from NC_136618.1 coordinate 14,962,119, forward strand.
AGAAGCGGATCAGTGGAGTCCATCCTCTTTTTTTTTTTGACAGTTATGACCCAAAACTCCTCCGAGACCTGAATCACATTGAAGTCTGGAAATGAACAATCAGCGTGGGGCGGAGCAGAGTTGCACACAGAGGCCTTGCACACTGCGGCGGGTCCAGCCATCGCTCAGCCGCGATGGATGAAGGATGAAGGATCCTTCATTTTGAGGATGAAGGAACGCCTTTGTTTTAGACTCCTCTAAAATGTTTTGAAAATGATTTGAGATGAAGAAAAATTCTTTGTTGAATTTATAATGTAAATGTAAATGTAAATGTAAATGTAAAAGACAATAACTTATTGAGTGTGCTTGTTTCTTTTGGCACCTAATTATTACCTCCATCTAAAACACGGGTCAAATGTTAAAATACAGCCCTGCATAATTAACACTTTAAGAGACTGCTTTAACAGTGTTTACTCTTTGTACCGATGGCAGACTTGTGAAAATAAAATCTGCCCGATATGCTGAGAGGATCTCTAATTAGTACTGTGCGGTTCATACATCTCGGCTGCACCGGAGATTGACATGTAGCAAAAAGTGACTGCTGAACTCGCTGCCTTTTGCTTTTTAAGTTGTTGTAATTAACACTGGCGCTAATCTGATGTCAGGCTTCTGGTGACAACCCATAATGAAACACATTGTTTCTGTTACTTCCTCCCACTAATCAGAAACCAGACAGAAACTATTAAAGCTCGACTCTTTGTTCTCCAATGTTTTAGATGTGCGGCTGTCACTCCTCTTGCAGCTCTGCATCTGCTGTCAGGTTTAAAACCCTTCAGGAACATTTAGCCGCTGGCTTCAAAGTGTGAGGAGAACGGCTTGTACCAGTGACAGCGCTGACGCAAAGGCGGCTATTAGTAATAAGAAATAAGGAATTTGAAACAGATCAAAAGAAAAAAAAAAAAATCCCACTGATAGCACACATTAAACACAACCTCAGTGATTAACGCAACATGTGGTGTCTTAGTAGGGCGGCGGCAGACCACCCAGAGATGCTCATGAAGTCAAAGTGAAGGGAAGCCTCTGCAGCTAAAACAGGCGCTAACTGTACAACCATTAAAAAAAAAAAAAAAAAAAAAAGCATTTCCCTCGGAGGCTTGCAGGAGCCCCATAAACAAACTTTAACGGCTGTAGCTGCATGTGAACCCTCTGCTGTGGTGTGCCACTGTCCCGCCTGTCTCCGCTCTAATATGGATACTTCCTCCAGCATCATAAACAACTTGTCAATTAGCAAACTGTTTGTACAAACATTTACAGGGCAGAATTCTCCAGAGGGAGGGGGGGGCTGACTGAGAGTCTGTGCTGCGTCGACCAGGGCGAGGGGGGAATTGCTGCAAAGATGGATAAAGAGGAAGAGTCTAATTGAACTTCGTGCGCGTGTGTGTGTGTGTGTGTGTGTGTGTGTGTGTGTGTGTGTGTGTGAAAAGTAGACTGCTGATCGGATTTGTGGATAGGAAGTTCATTAACACGTCTGACGCTTTGATCCACCGATAAAGTCAGGGAGGATGGGATCATAAACACGGGGGAGGACTGATACGGAGTTCCTTTAACTTTTCCAGGGAAGAGAGGGAAAGTTTTAGACGACAAGAAAGTAAGAGCGATTTAGAAGGAACTGCTCAAGGGACGGTCGACGGAGAAGTAAGTTAATCTGTTGACTTCAGGTTCAGCAGCGCAGCCTAAACCAACCTGCCATTCATCCATCGTTCCCTCTCATCGTTTCATCCATCCTTCTCTCCATCATCCAGCTATTCATCCATCTATCATTCTCATGACCTCATCAATCCTTCCATCACTCGTCCAGCCATTAATCGATGCTCTCATGTCATCTGTTCATCTTTCTTTCCTTTTTATCCCCTGCCTCTCTCATCCATCATTCATCCATCTTTCCCTCCCTTCTTTGTTTATATTCTTCCCTTCTTGCACTCCGTCCCTCCCTCCTTATCCATCCACCCTTCAATCGTTCATCTCCTCATCCTCTTTCCCTACCCTCATCCCTTCACATTTCCCTCTTCCGTCCTCAACCACCCCACCCCATCCATCCTCTCTCTATCATTTATTTATCCATTCATCCATCCTCCTCTCTTCCTCCTCCATCTCCCATCTTCTGCTTCATCCCTCATCTCTTACTCCAACCTAACTCTCTCCAGTCGCTCTTCATGTCGGGAATTTTGTTCCTTGTCCCAGGCGCCTTCTCAAAGAATCATGACACCCGAGATAAACCAATCAGGTAACTTTCAGATGTATCCATAACCTAATCTGTACTTATTGAATTAATACAATTCATTTAAAACCAATAAATCCACGTTGCTGAAGCGTAATTTGTGAGAGAATGAGCCCACAGAGATGCAGAGAGCCAGCTGCGATTAGGCAACTAAAACATCCAGAGATTGATATGACTGGAAAGAGACCATCTGTCTCCATGTTGCACTCACCATCAGTGGAGCAGCCAGTTGATCCATCACTGGAGCAGTAGCGCATCTCGATCCTCTGTCTGCCCACTTCCAGCAGGCTTGGGTCTGGGATTCGAGCTTTGCACGTGTAGCGGAAACGTTGCTCGTAGTGGCCGCCATTGTCAGAGATGTTGACGGGCGTCCAGGGAGTCCAGGGTGTGGTCTTCTTCAGGTCAGGACACGGCATTGTGTTGCACGACTGATACTCCTGCAGGTGCAGAAAAAGGGTAATATTTTACTGCATTTCACCTTATTTTCTATGTCAAACATGTCTGCAGGAAGGTGAAGCTGCCTCACCTCAAAAAGGAAAAGATGACGACATCAGAATAATCAGCATGACACATTTTTTAATAACAAGACAAGCCTGCATGACATTCTTCGAAGTGACTCATGAAGTAAAACAGCCTTTTCAGAGCTTCCACTCTGTCTCACTCAAAGTTTCTCTATTCCAGTTAAAGCTGACATATTGCCCTGTAAGTCACCGCATTCAGGGACACTCACCCCCCCCCCCCCCCCCGTCCCAAATACTCTGAACATGTCCTGCCATTCTGTCAGCGCACAACCTTTTAGGATACATTCTCCTTAGACAACTTCCTGAACATGACAGGGAGCAAACAAGCCAAGCAGAAAAGGTCATTGATCAAGCTTAATTTATAACCAAGGTGATTGGACAGAGTGAAAGAGGAAAGACAGAGACAGAGCAGGGATGAAGAAGCTCACAGAGAATGTGATAAAGATGTAGAAGAAGAGGGGAAAAGTTTCAATGATGCACAATAACCAAATACCAAAGCTATGTATGTGTTTTTGTATATATCTGTGAGTATATATATATATATATATATATATATATGAAATGTATGTGTGTGGGCTTATATGTAAACCTACTTTTATGTTGCTTTTCCTGTGCTGCTGTATTTGATTATATGACTGTATACGATGTGGATAAATGGAAGTTGAGCCTGTTTTACGCCCAAACAGAAAAATTGGGAGTCTGAGGAAGTGACACATCTAAAGTAATTGACACCCTTGAAAAGAAGGTGAGATGGCTGCCATTTTCCTCACCACTTGTTTATTTATGCTGAAAAGGACTTGAGCGACTGCCAGACCTTGACAAAATAAGATAAGAGTTCCTTTCTGCACATCCGTCAGCCTGTCACATGGGATAGCCTGACAGGTCAGCTGAGAAGAAGAGCTCTATACATTATACGGTACGCAAGCCTATTTTTCACCATTTTTTTTTATCCTCTCTTATGATGTTGGTTTCTATCCATCCATCCATCTTTACATTTCTATCTCCCTGTTTACGCTGTTCATAACTCAGAGTCGAATCTCTCCCGGTTTCTTTCTTCCTTCTGTATCTCTGTTCCATCTCTTTGTGCCTCTCTCCATTCACCCTCATTTCTGTCTCCTCCTCCTCTTTTACCCCCCAGAGTATCAAGGTTAAAAACACAGGGAGGATTTAGATTCTGTTAAAGCCCCCATGATGAATGGGGATGTCACCTCCATCACACATTCTGCCTCTCTCCATCTAGCACAGTAATCATCCCCAGACATTAATATTTAACATAGTCACGCATCACAGACCAGCCCACAATCTGCAACTATCAGCCTGTGATGGACAAAAAAAAAGGGAAAAATCCACCTCACCGATGGCGACAGAGAGGCAACACATGGCGTGAATGGGGCAAAAAAGGCAAACGATCTGCGCGTGTTTGTTGTGTGAGTTGTTGATGGTGGCCAAACACAGTAAATATTTAATGAGGCTTGTCTGGTAAGCATTTCTCCCTTTGCTCTCTGAGGATTAGAGTCAATGCAGAGGGCTGAGGAGATAATTACTGGGTTTAAAGCTAAACCTCATTCAAGGTCTCTGAAGGAATCCACATTAACTACAGCTCAAGTATATACAGCTTACAAGGTGATAAGTACATACTGTGTAATACTGTGTAATAAAGATATGCCATTGACTGAGCTGACTTCATACGGTGCCCTTACTTGCATCTCCAGGCTCAAGCTTTTATATCTTATCTTTATTATAGAGAGAGACATATTAAATGAATGGTTCCACTTAGAGACCCCATAAAAGCGGCAGACCTTCAGACTACTGGTCTACTGACTGGCTCTTGAGATCATTTTAAGATCAAACTAAATAATTAAAGAGAAGTCATTTTTTTCAGACCCTTTGAAAACTGTCAATCAAAATGATGTGGAAAAATTCAGAAAATATTGACATCACAATTAATGTTTTTCTTCTTATTATTATTATTATTAGACAAACTGTAATCCTTATGATTAGATTCATTCCTAAAAGATAAAGTTTACTCAGTTCCTAAAAATGAACTGAACCTCAAGAAGAGAAACAGAAAAGAGTGCACAAATGTTAGGACAAATATTACTGGCATATTAAAAAAAAGTAACAAAGAAACAGAGAATGATGAACTAGTCTAAAAGAAGAAAGCACTGAAGATGAAAGTAGCTGCAGTTTGTTGGAATTGGGACACTAATAAAGGAAAATCAAGTCCTGAGTGTTAATTGGCTCCAGTTTCCACCGTGCAGCTTCAGGGCAAAATTGCATCGGTACGCAATTATGCTTTATGACTTGTTTTTTTTTTCTTTTGTAAAATGTGATATAACACTGGGAATGTTATATCAATCAATCAAATCCATCCATCCTAATGTTTCCCCAACTGCACCAACGAGTGAATTCTATTCACTCCTTTTACTGTGACACCAGCCCAGTACCTAAAACCTGGACAAACACTGCATCCAAGGATGGTGTCAGGTCTGAAGCCCACCAACAGCCCAAACATCAGATTAAACAACAAGGTTCCCGTTTAATGCTTGGCTTGCCTCTGCAGCAGAATCCACCCAGTAGAGATCTCAGCAGCTCTTGTGGTGAACCTCTATTCTGCATCCACAATTCAGCTCTTTTCTTTTTTTAAACCACTGCACTTTTGAGATGCAAATGTAACCTTGCCACAAAAGTAGCAGAAATTATTTGCATTATTTACACCATTTTGATGCTTCTTGGCTTATGAGGGAAAATATCATGTGACTCTCCTTGGAGATGTTAGGAAATGACACTTTTGCAAACCAACAGTAACAATAATAATAATAATGAGGGAATAGATTTATATTGAGTTTTATTGCTGATGGCACTCAAAGCGCTTACACCGAATGCATTATTCATCCACTGATGATGCTAAGCTACATGTGTAGGCACAGCTGTGAACCATTCATATACCAGTGATGTCAACACTGAAGCAAACAGGTTGAAATATCATGAAATATCTTGAAAGCTCTAGTCAATCTGTAAATTTGCTATTCTATATGCTATCTAATGGAAAATAGCAGGAATTAGAGACCAGTAATTTCCTAAACCAGTGTAGAACTACAGTCTAAACTTCTGCAATCCTTGAAAACCTGAGAAAAAAAAATTAACATGTTTTAGACCGAATTTTCATTCTTCAACTTGCAAATTTTAGCAGTGAATGAATTTACTGTTAATTCTCACATTTTGTTCTCAGTTTAGTTTTTTAATCATGTTAATGATTCACACCACAATGTTTTGTTGTCACCTTGGTCACATCTCAACAATTTTGATTTTTCTTTTTTTTAACTTTGCATTTTCCTGAAAGGTACTTTCAAACCTAACTTGGTCTACTGAACATCAGGTATGCTGCCATTTAACTGTGCACAGTGTCACATGGGATGTAAATCCATTTAGGTCTAATTAGGTCTTCATATGTACTCTACTAACAAATTATTCAGAGCGCTAAACTTAACTCTAAGATGTCACGAGTCATAAGATGATGGCACTCATTTCTCTTAGTGTCATTGAAATTTGACAGAAATTCAAACTTATCTTTCCACAATGTTTTTTTTTTTTTTCCTGTGTATGCTTCAAAAATATATTTTGGTTGTCAGATATGTTATCAAATTCATCTAGTGGGCTGTGTAGATGAAGAAATCACTTCTTTTTAGAACATATTAAAAGGATTTTTCAGGGTAGGAAAGAACAACAACAACAACAAAAAAAGGTTGTAGAAAAAGATGTTACAATAAATGTTTATAGTAGTTGTCTGTTAAGGTCTGTTTTAGAAAATCCACTAAAATTAGTTTTATATGGCTAACTGCTGGGTTTTGTTGATCAAAGTAACATCTGGGTGAGTAAAATAAATTTGTGAGAGTGTGATACTACATTAGAGGCTTGGTTTCCTGCATCAATGCTGTGCTGCGTTAAGGTTTATAATAATGGAAAAAAAAAAAGTAGAAGACTTGGGCTGTTGATGCCATTAAATTCAGGTCTCAAGGCTGAAGGATGTGGAACGGTTTATTGTCTTCTACTGCCATAAAATAACTCATGATATAGTAGCGGCTGTGCATGCAAATCCACAATGGCCCTGCTTTAAAGAACAAAAACAATCCCTCCTGCTTTTAGAGTTTTTGAATAATGCATTAAAATGCACCAGAGGTGTTGGAAAATAAAGATCAGTCTAAAGCCATAACCCCAACACACACACACACTCACACACACACCAAAAAAAAAACCCCATTCAAATGACATTTACTGTGTCTGAGCAGTGAATAGGTCATCTTAAGCATACATTACACACTGACCGTTGTAAATGTGCCTGACTGAACAAAAAATACTGAGCCCCATTTAAATTAAACTTTGATGCTCTGTTGGAGATATTTAAACGACTTAAGCTATTCTTTCTGCCTGATATGGAGAACTAATAAAACAAGATAATAAAACACTTGAACAAATGCGAGCAGCATTTCCTGCAGCCATACTCACATCTTAATGTCAGCGTAATTAAGCAAAAGTGAAAACATGGTGGAGAGCGGTCGAATGTGGCAGGTGGCACGATGAACGCAAAACTGGATTCAATTAGTCAGCTGATTCTGACTCACACCAGCACCCTTTCTGGTTAGAGCGTCTGTGTGCGCTATGGGCAAAAGAAGAGCTGGGATTTTATGCTGTGAAGCCTCTTTATTGGGTCTCAGAGATGAGCATCTCAGTAATGGGCTCCTAGCTGGAGCAGGAAGGCTGGATGGGAGGATGCTCGACAGCATGTAGTTTGTCAAGCTGGTTTTGTGTGACCTTCCGGACTATCACAGGACTACTATCTTAAAAAAAATTGACTTAACGCCAGAAATCTGCACTGATCTGTTTGTGTGTGTGTGTTGAGTTGTGGATTCAGCCAATTTCTCCCTCCACAAACCTCTCCGATGACTTTTTAGTTGCTTTAAACTGAGGGAAGGAAGGTGAAAAGGATGTGGAAATACAAACCCATTGTCTCTGTAATTTCACAGGGCAATGTATGCATGCGTAGTAGAGTTAAACAATTTGCATGTGTTTGCTTCTCTGTGCGTGACTGTAGGTACAAAAGGGCTTTTGTGGTGTCCAAAGAGCTGTGGGAGGTGAATAATAAGGAGTCGTGCCTCTCCGGCCTCCTACTTTCATTACGCTAACTGAGAGTGTCTGGCCAAGAGAGGTTTGTGTCTATGGTCCCCATGTGAGATATGAAAGTGAGTAATCTTCTGCTTAGCGGACATGTTTATCTGCTCCAGCCCACGAAGCCTAATGTTCTTTAAGTCCCAGTGACACATCAGTTCAATTAGCAGTGCCGCCCAAAACACACTTTGTCAAGCACCGACTCCTCTTTTCTCTCTGTGTCTACCCTTCAGTCGGGCTCCAGAGTAAAAAAAAACCTGCTGTGGGTCGGGAGCAGGCCACACGCCACTGCACAACCAATGAGTAACGCTGAACATTACAAAAACACACAAGTGAGTTCACTTGCCAAGCTGCCGACACAAACAGTCAGCACTTAGCTTTCATTTGACAGCCTAACTGCATGACTGAACTCCTCACAGGTAAATAGAACCGCTCAGTTTCATTAAGCGGCTCTTTGCATCATCAGTCGTGCACAAATTTGACTTATATAACTCTGAGAGGCAGATTCACCAGAGCAGAATAGTTCTTTTTGATCCTTGGATATTACAGCTACTTGACGTACTTTACTATACACCACAGGAAATACCACAGAGTAATATATTCTTGAAGGCTGTTAAACCCTGAAGTAAGTCTTTTTTTGTGTAATAGATCTAGGCGTTAAAGAAAATACCATCACAATTCACAATTAGGTTGTAGCTCCACTTTTGCTGTATATCATATCAGTCACTTAAAAAGTTGTGAACCTGTTTTCTACATTTCCAACATGATTTAACCTAAAATATCAGCAGATTTCCACAAAAGACTTTGGAGAAAGCCCAATTAACCCATAAAAACCTCAGTATGACAAATATGATACATAAAGTTTCTGAGACATTTTTGGTACGAACTATACTCAAAATCCTGTGGAACACAATGTAAATTTTTTCTTCTGCCCCTTAAGGGACACCAGGAAGCAGAAGAATACACAATAAAAATGTGTCATATCACATTGTAATAAATAGTAAATTACAAAAAAAAAAAATGTAGGTACTTTTTAAATTTACGTTTTGTTGAAGGGACAAATAAAGGTTTCCTATTAAAAACTTATCTGATTGTTTTTTCAGGGCATGGGTCTTTATGGGTTGAAGAAATTAGACAAAAATAATAGATTCTGTCTTTTTTTTTAATGGAAAACAAACTTTGTAACTTTAACCCTGAATTAAAAAAGGCTTTTTTTTTTTTTTATCTTTGTTTTTTAGTGTGACTGTAACTAAAAAGCTCTGCTAGCTGTTGATCAGCTCTGCTCATTAGGAGGAATTCCTTTACTATGAAACGCTAGTATGTATCTTCACATGAACTGCTTCTTACAGGTCATTTCACAACATTTCCACTGTGTTTAAGTCCAACACTTTTACTGGGTCATATTACCTGGTTGAATAACCTCTTTTGCAGAAGGCCCTTGTCTGTCTGCTTATACTGAATTGATTGAGTCAGTTTGAGGGCAAGACTTTGCCATGATCATTCCAGATCATTTGCTTCTTTCTCCTTTTGGTTGAGCTGAGCTGAAGTGAATCTGTTTCACTTTCGTTTACATGTGTTTTTTTTCTCCAAATGATATGAAATAAGGCAGAATCCACCGTGTCTGCTTTGCTGAATCTTGGCTAGAAAGAGTAACTATCGCTGATTGCTCAAGAATTCCCGGTATTACCTTCTCCAAACCTAGTATGCAAACGCTCTGGGGACTTTATTAAGCCTACCAGTTAAATTACCTGGTAACACAAATAACTGATCAGAGTGGGAATTCAGGCCAAGACACCTTGTTGAAGATCAAACTGAGCATCAGAATGGAGAAGAAAGGGAATTAAATTGACTTCAAACATGACATGGTTGTTTTCTGGATGAAAATCCCTTCTTGATCTATAAGGTTAGTGAACAATGGGCATAGTGGTTAGAGATGGAAGAAAGGCAACACCATCTCAAATAACCTCTGGTTACAACCAAGTAGGAATGTTTAATATAGGGTTTTTTCCTGATATCCAAAATAGTAATTTTGACCAACTCCTAATTCTGCTGCTGATGTCAACTGATATCAATATTTTTTAAGCGAGTTGCACCAAACAAACAAACAAAAATATATGCAAAAGTATTCACTACATCTTTATATTTTGTCAGTTTGAATAAGAGGAGACAACTGAAGAATTTGCCAAATAATATGTGCATATTGTGTAAAGGTTTTGTCATCACAAAAGTAATAACAGATCATTTCTGATAAAGCATTTTAATGTTAATATCATATGATAATATTGGTATGCCTATAATATCGATATGCCGTTAACGTCAGACATCTCTCCAACCAAGGCCTGCAGAATTCCATCTCTGAACCCATAACACAAGACCCTTAAAGCAGATGTGCTACACCAGCAGAACGCACTGGGAGCCACTCATATCAGCTGAAAACAGTAAATGGAGGCTAGAATTTATACAAGCTTTATATAATTAGACAATTATTATTAGACAATTGGGAAAATGTTGCCTCATGTGATGACTGTTAATTTCAGCTGTCTGCATTCACATAGTCTATGATGAACTAGCGACATGGCCAGGGTGTAACCTGTCCCTCGCCCAGTGCTTGCTGGGATAGGCTCCAGTTTCCCCGCAACCCTTAATTGGACTAAGTGGTTAAAAAAAAATTACAGACTGAATGACATCAAGGTGGTGGGGTGGAAAAAAATCTTAAACAACATAAAAAAACATGGGTCCCTCCTGCTTTGTGTCAGTGGTTCAGGCTAGTGGTGGGGATGTAATGATGTGGAGGAGATTTTCTTGGCACACTTTTGTCCTGTGAGCATGATTTAAACTACACAGCTAACCTGAGTATTGTTGCTTACCATGTCCACCCCTTTATGACCACAGTGTGTCTTCTGATGACTACTTCCAGCAGGATAATACCTCATGTCATTAAACCCAAATCAATCCTAAATTAAACATGATCATTTGCAGTGTACTCCAGCTAAAATACCTGCAGGAAAACACTTTCGTCCTGTAAAGCAGAAACAGCTGGGACTTGTGGCTCTGACACACAGGGCAACATTAAAAGAAGTTTGCTATACAGCAAACAGTAAAGAGGTTTTGCTCCTTAAACTATGAGGCAGCGATTTGTCTTCAGAGCAACAGTGAATAGTGACACCTTTTATTTAAAAACACAGAATCAATGCGGACTTAAATTTAGCAGTGGTGTATCTAGTTGTGATGTGAATTCCCTGAATCGGAGCTTTAAGCTTTGCTGCACATTGGAAGTGCAATTACAAAGTTGCAACATAATTCTTGTTACATACTTCAGTGAATCTCTCCTAAAAAAAAAAACAAAAAACAAAAAAAAGTTCCATAAGTTTGCATAACACATCATTTTTCTACTTGAAAAAAACAAAGCAGATGTTAACTCATCTCTGTCCATTACTGTCTGGGGAACACCTGGAGCATACCACAGGTGGCTGCTAAGACATCAATCTATGTAGGTGAACGTAAATGCATATATAAAGCATCACCGTCAAACACATATACTGTTCAGATCTCAGTAGGAGGCCTTAAGGAAAAAAAAAAAAAAAAAAAAAAAAAAAAAAAAGCCCTGATAGCAGGAGCTGTTTAATTAACAAGGAAGAATCTGAGGGAAGAATCTCAGACAGATGGCATGTAAAATGAACTCCATCACACTTTTTGAACCCTTGATGAAACTTTGAGAACATATTCCCAGAGTTCTCATCGTGCTTGTCATCTTAGCAAACTTCACATCGTAACTGGAAATAAAATGGATAAAGTCAGCTGAGTTTAGTGGTCTGTCATGAGAACATCCGCTGGGCCAGTTTAAGTTCAGCAAGGCTGTTGTTTTACTTTAACAGATGGGCCTTTTAGCACTTTATCATAGCTGTATATGAAACGCAGCAAACGCTTCTTTAATCAGTGTATGTATGCACACATAACGCGGGTTACCCTCCGTGTCCAAATAAAGTCCTTCCTGGCAGAGAGGTGTTTGTGAAGTCTGCATGCAATTACAGCTCTGCTGGCTCAGGCGGCTCCAATTAAGCGCATATCACAATGTTAGGAGACAGAGTCGATGAGAAAACAAAACAAAAGGGGAAAAAAAGGGGGACAGTATGTGAAAGTCTGAGCAAGAAGGGAGGAAAACACAGGACCGCTTGGATAAACAGACGGAGTGAAGACAAGCTCTTCACTTGACCTTTCCTGCTGACCCGGCTCAGCTTTGTGTGGCGTGACCTCCCCTAACACCAAAGAAAAAAAAAACCCCTATCCCTGACATCTCCTGCTCAGCGAGCCAGAGCACCTCTCCATACTGACAATACATCAAACATGGTGACAAACGGCAACAGTCGAAGAAGGTTTTCCCTTTTGGGAGCAGGAGCAAGGAGGCGATGGGATTCCCTTTTGCTTGCCAGCATTCGCTAAAGGAGCATCGCAATGTGCCAAGATGATTCAGTGAGGATATGGCTGCTGTGCCATGACAGAAATAAGACAGCTGCCAAGACGGAGACGTACGTGTGTATTAGTGGAAGAAAGTTGATAGGTGGATGAATGAAGCAGCAGATGACATGTTCTGCCTGTTGAATTGCTGCATAATGAGAGGTCAGACTTTTCATTTGGTGTTTTTCCTGCTACCAATAGTGTCATAGGCAATTATCAGATTGTATGTGCGCTCTTCAGGTTGTGTGGGATGTTTTATGATGTTGTCAGCACAGTATTTAGTCTTAAAACGGGCCATTACACAACCTGCGAGATGAGCTTTTTCAGCTACAAACAATGTGGGCCAGTCATCGCTTTTTCAGCAATTTACAGATTTTTTTTTTTCGCCTGAAAACCAAATTTCATCCAACATCACTCTAATTTAACAAACTGAAAGCCTGCATCTAATCATTTTCTCCACTTGCAGATTGTGTAACACCAGCACAGAATTATAACCTCACATCTAAAGCCTGCCTTTCTACAGTTAAAAAGATCAGCTTTGTGTTCAAACCATTGAAAATTCAAAATCTCCACCAAATTTGAAAAGAAATCCACAAACAAACATACAAAAATACACTTCAAGGATCCCATGCATCCACAAGGCCCTGACCCATATTCTTTAATCCAATTCCAAGAGGGACTCGAGAAGCTATCGTGTTCGTTCCTTCTCATTCTTACCTCGACTGGATGGGAAAAAAATAAAACCAGAAATAACACAAGTGTCACATCATTCTGTCATTGCAGCTCGTATTTCAACACTTCGTTGCATCATCTGTGCAGTAGAGAAAGCTTTGTGGCAGAGAATAAGCCTATTCATAGGCGGAGTGATTACTGTGTGTGTGTGTGTGTGTGTGTGTGTGTGCGTGTTTGGCAATAAATAGGTCTTGGTAATAAATCTGATGTGCTTCTGCCACTGTTTAAATATAGCCGGGGGATTTGGACATGTTAAATGTTCCAATTTCGTCACCACTGGCTGCTCATGATATGAAATAGTTTGGGCTGAGTTCTTGAGCAATGAATAGTGTGGGCGAAATGGATCAGGAGGGCGGCGAGGGACAGCTATCAGTTAGCATGACATACCTGACCACACCCAGGACAGTCGTTGCCGTTCTCACAGGTTCTGCGTCGGGACTGGATGCCTCCGCCACAAGGCACGTTGCAGCGTTCCCATGCCGACCAGGCCGACCAGTAAACATGCGGTGGGCAGGGCAGGTGTTCATTACAGTACCTGGATCAGAGTAGGAAATGCAGCAAAGGATGAGTTCAATCCTTTATCTAATGTATCACAACTTCTACATCATTTAGCCGCTTTATTTGTGAATCCAACTGCATGAACACACCTTTGCAATTTACTATTTGAGGAATAAAGGTGCAGAAAGGTGCTATTTTGGAGCATGTGCAGTGTGAATTGGCCTGTTTAAGCCTTGTTATGCCCGTATTTGCAGGAGTGATTTGCCTAATCACGTTTGTGGCTTTGAAACCTTCAGTACAATGTGATTTCAGTCAGACTGTAACATTTACATGTGTTTTAAAAGTCCAATTTTAGTAAGATTAACCAAATCAGTGAGCTGAACAGACAGCTGGACAGATAATACAAAACACAATATAAAGCAATGCTTCTCATTTTTAGTTAATAATGACCACTTAATGCATTCATGCTGCCTCATTTGGAGCTGGTGTCAAGTTTATGCACACTAACAAATATTTACCACGTTTAGATGCAAGCTGACTCTGACAGACTAAGTTTAGGTTGTAGCCTTATGGACAGATCATGCAAAGCCAATCAGTCATTCTGACCAGTAGAGCTCCGTTTCTGCAGACATGTCAGAGGGTGCACTTGTTTCGAAGAGATACTAAAGTAGTTGTGCAATGAGTCATTATGCTGCTAAAGTGTGATGGAGTGGTAATAAGAGAGGCAAAAAAAGGAAAATGTGGTCATATCTGCATAACGCAGTATTATTTTGGTGCTTCAGAAAGAAGAATGTAGAAATCAATGAGCTGAATATTTACTTAAATTGCATAAATGGAAAAATATATTAAGTTATGAAGAACTAATCAAAATCTTCCTTTTCTACTCAAGATTTTAGGTGGTCTGTGGATTTCATCTTCAAGCAGCAAAGGAACAAATTACAGGTGCAGCTTTTCAACCATTTAATACTTTTATCATCACTGAAAATTTGGCTTCTTCTGCCATCTGATTACTTTAATAGGTGAATAATCTGAAACGGCTTTTTCAAAACCAGCTATGCTTATCTTGGCCGGTAAACACACTCCACACCTATGCCTTTACAGCAACATGTCAGGACAAACTCTGCTTTTTTTTCACATGGATAAGACACCTCCTCGCCAAGTTTTGAAAGTTTCTCCAAACTTATAAATACACAAAACTCTTCAGAGGTTCTCTAAGACTTGTAGTTTCTTTCCAGGTGAACAAAGAAAACAATACTTTTTACAGTACAAAGTACTCTGTACTCCTGCTTTGTCAAAGGTGGTTACTGCAGCCAGTAGCAGAATATGCATTGTTCCTATCTCTGTCTTCTCTTCACTGTGAAAAAAAAACTCCAAAAAACACACAACTTTAAATCAGTTTGTGTGCAAGAAGTCTGTGGAGGATAATTCTTGAATTGAAGCATCTTTTCTACATTTTTATGTGTTAATGAAGTGAGGAATATACCCACAGTAGAAGATGAAGGAACCACACCTACAACACAATAAAGCCTAACTTTTAAAATCATATCTAACGCCCTTGGTTTGTCAGTGGAAAACAGAATAACTACTTCATCTTACAGTCAAACTAAAATTAGAAGTGAAGGGCACTGAAGACGCCTCCGCACGACTGAAATGTTGCCACTGAAACGGAAAAGCTGCAAAGCGATTGGACCACAAGACCAGAATGTCTGTAAAGCCCCAGTAAACTTTACTTAAAACAAACTTTTACAAATGCAGTGTCTCTTTGATGTGGCCCCGGAGTGCAGAGGACACTGAACAGGCCTGAACATGCGAGTGAATCATGCCACCAGAGACCTCGCCAGCGGCATATGTTTGTGCCAATGCTGCTTAAAAGTACAGCTAAGAAAATTCCATCTCAGGTCTTAATGAATGTGCATATGCAGTTTGCATAATTCATTGACACAGCTTATTAAAGGAGCCACGAAGAAGCATGCATCATCTCTAATTACATCGTTTTACCAGACAGTATTACTGCGATGTCTAAAATACTTTAATTACTCAGTCCTCATTAGACATTAACAACAGACGATTGCAAGGCTTACTAGAGCCATATAGTTTATTTTCTAACTTTTACACAAACCATAAAAGTGCTTTTTATGACTACTTTGTTACGGTATTGGCTTTTGAAGAAAACTGAGATTTCCCTAAATAGCCTCTTTCGGCTCAGGCGGAATATTTCTTTTGTACTATCTGCAAATACTCTGCCATTGTTCACAGCATATCAAAGGCTACACGCTGTACACCCTGGATGTAAAAATCCTCAGTTCATTCCACTCTCACTAATCTGCATGTTTGTAGTTGGGTGTTATGGAGGGGAGGAGGAGAGCGAAGAAGTCGGGGACGAGCGTGGATTACGATCACACGCAGGAGAGACGGAGAAAGATGTGCACAAACGGCCATTAAACTTTGTGCAGAGGCGTGCACGTACACATCATATCCCTGCTGCACCACAACACAATAAAAAAAACAAACAAACAAAAAAAAAACATCTGCGATCAATGCAGCGGAGATTGTTTTGCGTTTGAAAATGATCATCGTGCGCACCAATCACGCGAGTGTCTGTGCGCCGTCTTATCTTAGCCTTTTCTTTTCTCTCCAAAACACACAGAGCTGATCAGACTAAAATGAGGCTAATTACCCGCTATAGGCTGAGTAAGCAGTGTGGACGCTGTCAGTGTGCTGAGGGAAATACCAACAGAAGGTTCATAAATGCAGGCATTAAGTATCCAGATTTAAGCCGGTAGCGCTGCTGTGTCTGGTTGGTTTCATAGCATTAGTTTGCTTAATCTTTAGAGGCCACGTCTTCTGCAAACAATCAGGGACAAAACTTATTGCAAGCTTGTTGGATAAAAGGACAATAAAAAAAGAAAAAAAACCTCTTGTAAAATAGGGGAGTTTAATTTGCCCTTGGCATTTTTTTTTTCCTTTCAGTATGTGTCTGAATACATGAGCACGTCATCAAATTAAAGTATGAACATAAGGTCTGAGCTTTAATCTGAGCAGGGATACTTAAAGCATCTGTGGAGGAACAGAGTGTGCAGCGAGCCTTTTGTGATCACATCTGAAAGCAGCCCTATGCCCAATGAAACAAAAGCTGTTTCCAACATTAAAAGAATCATTCAGACCATCAGATAGGGAGCTGCTTCTTCCGTAAAGTTGAGTTCACCTATTTCACACGTGCTTTACTGTAAACAACAGATGTGGAAAGTTTAGGAAGTCAACACAAAGCCTGAGCACTAAAGTTATTTCAAAGCCACGGTGGTAAACATTCCCGATACACCTGGGTGCTCTCGTATGTAAGGCACGCATTTTGTCTTGCATGCTTTTCTATTTGCTTTCTCTGCCCTGATCTTAAAAAGCCAAATGCTTGGCAACAGTTCTTACCCTGCCTCTTCTTCCTGATGAAATCCAACTGTAACCCCAGAGCAAAGTCTTAATTCCTGTAGGATGTTTTAAGATAAAATAATTTGTAGTCCATCACTTTAAAGGGTTAAGGATTATTGGAAAACATGTTTCCAGGAGTGGGCATCCCGGTTAATGCACCCTAGAGTAAGACGATGCAATGCTCAGAGGAATGCTACAAATCCCGATAACTATTTCAGACAGAGCTCTGTTAGCAAGACAGATAAAGACTGAAAAAGTATGGCTTCTTTGGAAGGGTTAGCAAGGAAAGCCACATTTTTCTTAGCAAAATAAAAAACAAAACAGAAAAAACATGACATCTGGGCAGATGTTGATGGGATCAAGATGTTTGACTATAATGCACAGCTTCATGTTTGGTGAAATCCAAAGACAGCAAATCAGCACAAACTCCTTAATTTCAGTTGTATAGTAGGGTAGTGGATGGTCAGTTTGTTCACGCTGCAGATGCTGTCTGTAATGTTCTTGAGTCAAATGTTAAGCCTGCCTGATAAAGCTTAATTCATGCAACAGGACAAAGATCCCAAACACAACTGCAAATATACAACAAAATAACTCAAAAAGAGCAGAATCCAAATGTTGCAATCACAAAGTCCAGACCTCAAACTGACTCAGATACTAAGGCAAGTCCTACAGAGAGCTACACATAAAAAAATCCCATCATTTGACAGTGATAGTCATACAAAAACCAGCTTTTAGAGTTGTTTACAAATGTAAAGTGGTTTAAAAAAAAAAAAATTATTATTATTATTATTATTATTATTATTATTATTATAGCTTCAACAAGCTAAAAGGTGGTTCTATCAGTAACTGATTCATGAAACGCACTTTATTATTTAATTAATTATTTTCAGCGTTTTAACATAGTTTTAAATTTAAACATGTCACAGTTTTATTTAGTATTGTATTGTTCTTTTGAAGTCATATTTATTTAATATTAAGAATTTTTTTAAAACATGCATTGATATGCAAAGCCAAAGGATTAACTGAGGGTATCATTTCTTTTTCATACAACTATACATATACCAATAAAAGCTGGAAGTAGCTATAGGGACATCAGCAATTATGTTTTACTGTCACCATCTTTGACTGTTGTTGTCGAATGTGACATGCAGGAGACGGTTCTGTGGAAGGGCTGTCTCATCTATCTCTCACAATAACCCTCCCCATAAAGCCTTAATACAATATAGAGGGGGTTATGTAAGTATTCCCCATGTGCAACTGCTATTGAGGGGCTATTTAGCCATAAAAAAGAAAGCTGTTTTTATCAGGTTATGATATTGTTTATTTCTGTCGGGCATTTTAACAGGAGCAAGAATCAAGCAGAGCATCTGCGGATATTGCTATTTTACACCTTAGCTTCATTTTTCAGGTTAGTGACAAAAAGGAGATTAAAGCTATAAGAAAAACATTTTGAGAGAGGGGAAAATACTCCCTCCCTCCTGCTGTGGTCTTGAGATCCAGTCAGCTATTTCTTTAGTAACTGGTCATCCTGTAAACTATATTCTCCACATGGCTCCAGAAGGAGTGGGCCTGGACAACTTGCAAAGCAACAAGAACTAAACGGAGGTTAGAGGAAAAAAAGAGAAATTAAAAACTTGAAAAGAAGAGAAGAAACATAATTTAAGAATCATCCTTAAAGCTAGTATTTAATTACTTTTTGTTCAAGATGCTTTTTCTGTTGTCATGGTGACATCTTTGTGCCCCGTCAATTGTTGCTGTTTGCACTTTTTTCTCCCTTGACCTCGTTCAGCATTGGGTGCATTAACACATGCAGTCTTCAATAATAATGAAATTATGTCATGTGTGTCATTTTTTTATAAAGAGGAAGCTTTTGAAGGCCTTTCTAAGTTCCTTTCCCAGTTGAGTGAAAACTTGGCTGAACTTTCCCACAGCCAGTCCCAACTGAAAAGAAAAAATAAACTTTCACAAGACCAGACAAAACTCAGAGAAGTAGTCAGCTTCTGACCTTTTCTACCTGTGCTGCTTTGTATGTCTTATTAGGTCTTTTCACATTTTTTATCCGTTTTTTCCTCATACCTTGAAAGTTGCTTGGACACCACACAAACATCTTTAAAAAGGCGATTATTCTCCACCAAAAGCTTCTACAGCTTCAAAATGTAGACTCGGCCTGTGTGTGAAAGCCAGATAATTACCCGAGCACAGGCCTATCCCACTCATTCCTTAATTGGCTGTCATATAGTCGGGCAGAAGAAAGTGGGGGAAAAAAAAGGAAAATACAAAGTCAAAGCCGGAGTCTTAATTCTTGTCTGCAGGTTGCAAATTGGAAAAATAGTTGTTGTTTTTTTTTTTTTTTTAGATGCACAGAATGAAATATGCCCATACAGCAAGAAAGTATGTCATAGATATTATATTCCAGTTATTTACCTCTCCTCTCGGTTCTGGCCCACACACACACGCCCGCCGTGGCGAGGGGTCGGGTTGCTGCAGGAGCGCTGACGCACCTGGAAGCCGATGCCGCAGCTAGTGCTGCAGGGAGACCAGACGGTCCAGGGAGTCCAAGCTCCATTTCTATGGTGACACACAAAGGAACATCAGTCTGGGACTCCAACCGCTGATGAGAGCGATAAAAATATAGACCTAAATATGGATTCTTAAACCTCAAAAGCTGATTAATTTGCAGTGTGGCGGAAGTTTTTGGAACTTGATCAATTTGCTGTTACATAAGATCTAAATCTTAAACTGAGAATCCAATTCTTGTTACTGAATACATGCAAATGGACAAGATCAAATATTTTCACTAAAACTCAACCTGAAGTCAACAAAAAATGAACTGAGTATCTGATTGAAATCATGACATACGAATAAGAAAAGACGCTACGTAACTGCGTTACAACTTTCTCATAGGATGCAAAAAATGAGCTGTTTTTACGTTTACAATGACTGATTTATGGCACATGAAGTAATGCTCCCTGGTATGTATGTGGCACTTCTCTCTGAGATTTATAACTCTAAAAACGATTACCCAACTCAGAAAACAGCATTTTTGTGTCATGAAAGAATGTGTTCATGTGCCCTGATTAGCAGGCAGAAACTTTAAGTCTGAGTGTTAAAGCTCATAATGAGAGGGTGCAAAAAAACACCCATCAACACTTGTTATCTCCAAATAACTGACAGCTAAAATGCACACTGAACAATTTACAGTATGTGGATCTCTAATGGGTGGATGCAGAAGAAGGTGATAAATCAGCTAATTTTGTACGTCTCCTTAGTGCTTTACGCAGACAGAAATATGCTCAGAAGTAGACATTGATCATTAAAAATGTCAGACGACAGTAATATACCTGGAGCAATTGGCGACTTCAACACTGATCCCATAGCACCGTTGGCCGCCACACTGAGGGGTGGGGTTATCACAAGCCCGTGTCCGACACAGACAGGACCCTGCGCTGCCTCCATCATTATGGCTACACATGGACCATGTTGACCAGGCACCAAACCCTCCATCGACTGTCACATTACGGATCTGTTAGTGGCAAAAAAGAAGCGACAAAAATAAAATATTTGTATCTAATGGCTTTTCTTTGAAACTGATCGTGCATCAGTGATGCTCTCAGGAATGTGTTGCCCTGGGAGACGCAACCCACGGGTACAGATGGATGACAGCAAAAATCAATTTCCCTCAAACCAATTCAAAAATAACTGCATTGCATCATCTACCGTAGATCCAAAACTGTGCAGTTACAGCCTGCAAACATGAGAAAGATGCAGAAAAAAAATAGCTGGAAGATATAATGACATTCCAAAATGGGAGAAGACAAATTCACAATGGTCTCTTTCACAGGACAGAATATGAGGGAATAAAGTAGCCTCATAAATGAAAACTGGAAGCAAGGCAATGAATTACAAGTGATATTCTGGGCATATGAGCCGAATACAGGAGAAAAAAAAACAACAAAACATTATTGAGGGATTCAGGGTAGCGTATGATATGAGCCATGACGTTGCTACATTTCAGGGCGATTTAAAAAAAAATGCAAAAAGCACTTTCACACTAGGAGAAGAGAAAGTGATCATCATCTGCTTTGGCAGAAGCAGAATAACGTCTGGCCTCCGCTCTCATTGGTAATTGAACTCTGCCGTGTGCCTAAACAGGGGACGCTTGGCTGAGACATACAACATCTGCAACAATGGGGCGGCCTAGGAAACAAACAACTCCACAGACACAGCCAATGAAGCAATTCTGCACTTTTATTCAGGCTGAGACTATAAACGATTTGGTGTTGGTGTGTTTTCTATTCATTGAATATTTCATACTGCACAACTTTCACTAAAATGATTCATATTAATTGATTCATATTTTGTAGTCTTGAGAAGTTTGTACTTTATTTCATTAAAATGGGAACACAGACGAGAGAGCACAGTAGAAAAGGAATGATAGCTCAGATCAAGCTTTTATGTTTTCTGATTATATTTATAAGAATGTTTCAATAAGTCTCTGCTTTGTTAATTAAACCTCTTTGCTAAATGAAATGGTTTTTTTTTTTAGCTCAAATCATTGAAATTTTAGTGGAGTAGATTCTTCTACACAAGAGGAAGCGCTATTGTTATAACTATTATGCGAGAAGTAAGAGTCTAATGTAGCACCGTGTCCAATGCAAGACATGGAAACATGTCAACGGGCTTCGTCAAAGAAGCAAAGTAAAGGGTGGTGGCTGAAAAAAAAGCAAAAACACTGGTGTGGCTTTTTCCCAGATGGCAGCTGGAGAAGAACTTGCCGTGGCACACAAGTTATTTATTTTCTCCTCAGTATGTAATTCAGCTTACCTCGTTCAACGAAAAATTTCCATTTTACCTATGTGAGAACTTATGAAACCATGTTTATTATCTTTTTTCTTTACTTTTTCAAACACTACAGTTAAACAAAATTGAGCTTATTTCTGCACATACGTGAGAATGTACTGCTGATGGCATTTGTGAATAGGTTAGTGAAGTGTATCTCCTGTCTGCCTACACAACATGAGTCAGTGCTTAAACCCTTGACTGGGCTCCAATTCCAGACTGCTGCTTTGGAAAAGTACTCGGCAGAGCAGACACTCACCCAGTTTAGCCTTTGAGAAGTGTGAGTGGACTCATACTGAGTGAAACTATAACTGTGATAAAATACCACTTCTTGTTTTTCAGTTTTCACATCTCGGCAGAGAAATGTTGGAAACACACCGTTGTCTGGTTGGTCGGACCTCAGACTTCAAACTGTATGGCTATTCCTCTTTTAGCATATGCAGAGTCATTCCATAAAGAATTCACACATCCTCTCCCAGCAGACTGTATCTGGTCCATCAGTCTGTACATCCATACCCTCTAAGTCAAAAGCAGGGTTGCTGGATCCTATTCCAGCTTACTCTTCGGGAGATTTTAATAACAATGAATTAACCTAACATTCATGTTTTTGTACTGGTGGGGCAAGAAGCCGGAGTACTTGCAGAGAATACACACAAGCACATGGAGACCCATGAGTAAATGGTCTTCAGGCTAAAGACCTTCTTTTTAACAAATCTTATAGTTTTAGTTATAGTCTAGCCATCCATTAGTTATGCCACCATAGGGACCTCCCATGATGCACTCAGCACTTCCTTTTCATTTCTTTGCTCTTTTTCCGCCAAGTATAATATATGACAGTATTGACAACATTGACATATTTCTCCTTTTTCCACAGGTCTTACTGGGAAAAAAACTGCGGTACATGTTGATTTGTCTATCCTGTCCTCTCCACCCCAACCGGTCGAGGCAGATGGCTACCCTCCCTGGTTCTGCTGGAGGTTTTGCCTTCCTGTTAAAAGGCAGTTTTTTCTTTCCACTGTCGCCTCATGCATGCTCAGGATGGGGGATTGGATCCAGGTCAAGATTCGATGCAATTTGTTGGTTTCTCTTAGCTAGGCTATTTATTGTGAATTGGCTTAAATTGATGTGTTTGTAAAGTGCCCTGAGGTGACGTTGTCATAAAGTGGTGCTATACAAATAGAGTTAAATGGAATTGAATTAAATATCTTAAAATCCACAAAGAGATGCAAAATGTGGCCTATAGGATTGCTTTTGAAATAAACTCATAACATTTGGAGCTACATAATTTAGTCTATGCCCTGCGATGGGCTGGCGACCTGTCCAGGGTGTACCCTACCTTTCGCCCAAAGACTGCTGGGATAGACTCCATATTCCCCGCGACCCGCGAAGTGGTTAGGATGATGAATGAATTAATTAATTTAATCTATGCCCAACATAATAAATGTTGTGTTCAAAGTCAGAAAGGTAGAAGATGAACACATCTCTATGTTTTTTATGCAGGCACCACAAATGGTCAGAACAAAAGAACAGGGGAGTAACAAGCTTATATATTGTTCTTTCAATTGTTGGTACTTGGTTAATCAAATAGAAAGATAATCATTGGTAAATTTGATTGATATAATTCAAACAAATACTTTTTTCACTTTTAAAAATTTGGTCAAATAAAGTGATGTTCAAAATATACACCTTGCAGTAAGGAGACTGAGAAGACAGATGCAGGCTAGCCGTTTATGCTCACTCTTTATGCTAAGCTAAGAAAACAGTTTCTTGACACCTGCATCATATTAAATAAACAGATATTAGAGTGGCATCAATCTTCCTGTACCTTTTTGCCAATTAAAGCAGATTTAAAAAATAAAAAAATAAAATAATAATAATAATAATAACAAGTACAAACTTTATATATTGCACACTCAAACAGCACAGCTAAGCTAGCTGTTTTAAGCTAATGTTTCAGTGAAGGTGTGAGTGTATCTGTTGAAACACAGAAATATTTTTTTCTTTATGTTTTTAAAATGTCTTTTTAGAAAAATCTCTTTCCCTATGTGTTGGAAAAACTGGCTGCACACTCAAGAGCTTTAGAGCCAAATATTCCTCTAAATGTGTGGTGTTCAGAGGCACACAGCACTCTTGGATGTGACTAGCTTGAAAATTATGTTCATAAAACACTGAAACAGCAGAGCCACGTTGAAATTGGCAGACTCACCACCCCTTAATAATACTCCCAATTTTGTGCATGGTAAAATAAATGACAGAAGTGGTTTTGCTAATGAACCTGCAGTGTGGAGGTGAATGATGGAGGCAGCATTTTTCATCATACCAAGAGAACATGGTGTTCCCATAAAGTCAAGTTGTTCACTACTTAGATGCTTAAAGTTGGCACATGTTTTTCAGACTGGTTTTAGTTTCTGTTGATTATAAGTCACTTCTAGACAAAAGTAGGGATGAACAGTGGGTTTGTGTGTAGAGGAGAGGAAAAATGGAGACTGGGTCAGGATAATAATTTTTTTCTATTAGCAATCAAAGTAAAGACAATACAGGAATCTAATCAGGAGTAAATGTGCTTCTGCATACTTTGCCCGAACATTCAATCAGACTTTCACACAAGTACTCAAATGCAATCAAACATTAGACTTTAATGATTCTTTGCAAATTGAGTAAAGTGATCCAATAATATATCTGTAGGTGGCAAATGTATGCAAACCTTTAGAGTTATTGGTTGTTTTGAAGCTAAAATAAATCAAATGTCAATGAGCAGACAGTCAATCATAAGAGTTTCACATGAAAAACAAGTTTATAAAACCTCTAAAAGTTCACAGTCTACAGGTAACTCCAAAAACAAGGTGTGTTACAGTTTATGGGATTAAAAAGCAAACAAGTGTTGTTTTACAATTCTGTAGTTTTCAAAAGATCAGATATACATAAGCCAGAGGGCAAAATACAAAGCACACATTGCTTTCTAAGAAACTTATGCCATCTATAAAACATGGTGTTGGTAAAATAATGATTTGAGCCTGCTTGCTTTCGTCTGGGCTGTAAGAGTGAGCCATCAATGGCTAAACAATGAGTTTATAAAGGAAAAAGCCAAGAAGTTTCACTGTGAACTTAATTCTAAGAAAAAAAGGCTTCTGTAGATCAACAAAGACATTTAGGAAAACAGGTTATCATATTAAGAACATGTTCGGAATGAGCCAATGACACAGTTAACCATAGCTTATGTATGGAAGCCCACCAGCTTTCTGTTTTTAGTGATGGGCTGAAAATTATGCAAGCTGACATGCAGAAGTGTTAAAAAATAACTGGAAGTGTTTAGATGCAGTGATAACTGCACAAGGGAGTCACTCCACAGACAGAAAGCAAGGATTCAAATCATTTACACAATCTTGTATAATTCACCAAACTCATTCATTTTCCCAACCACTTAATCCAATTCAGGGTCGCGGGGAAGCCGGAGCCCATCCCAGTAGTCCTAGGGCGAAAGGCAGGGTACACCCTGGACGGCTCAGCAGTCCATCACAGGGTCAATTCACCAAACTATCAGTGTAATATTTTTGCCTCATTTGTTGAGCTGTATTTGCCTTTGCAGTGAGAAAATGTAGGTCCTACTTATCTATAAATATGAAAACCTCTAAAAAGTTTTATGCCTTACTTTAGGCACAGACCAGACAGACACTCCATACTTACAGGGCATTTTGTTATGCTTTGCTCCCACTGGCTCATTCTGACACTTTCCTCCAGGGTGGTGCATTTCTTCAGCAACAGATCCCAACCGCAGTACGGGTCCCTGGCTCCTACACAGGCTCTAAAAGGTGAGAATAAAATTTTCTATTAGCCAACTTTTATTAACCTGTTGTGTACGCATACAGACAGCTCTGCAATGTGAAACAACATAAAAAGCAACCATCAGGTTCAAGACAGAGATTACTGTGGAAGGAATATGATAAGATGGAGGCAGAAATGATGTATGGAAATGTGAGAATTGGGAGAGATAAGATGGTAGAGGAAGGTACAAAAGTGTCAGAGGAGAGAGGGCAGAGAGAATACGGAAAAGGAAGAGTGCATGAGAAGGGTGAACAGATCTGGAGGTGAGGACAAAACGGTGAAAACGAGAAGCTACATGTGACAAGTAGAAGCACGAAAAGCACAAGACAGTGACATGCATTAAATAGTAAAAATGTCACACAATGATGCCATAACACAATGTCTAGACTGACTTTTCAGTTATCAGCTCAATTAATATTCATATGAAGATATTTTGGTGAAGATAGCAGAGCTGTCTGATTCATATCTGCTTCAGATGGTTTAGTGAGTGCCACACAAAGCCTGGTGTTACTTGTGTCATAAAATACAAGTTTGGTGACAGCACAGTGACATATTTCTCAGCTGCAGGCGTCGGCGCTGCCTGACATGCCCCTGCTGAAAGGTAAAGTTGTTTTTTTGGAGTTTCATAATAACAGACCAAGTGCAGACACAAACAATAGTGCTTGCACAGGAAACACATGATCGCAGTTATCTGTATGAAATTGCAAAAAAAAAAAAAAAAAAAAGCCAAGAATTGTGCTTGTTTGCACACACAAGGTGGCTGACACATTGTCTGGGTGACTAACAAAAAAGCTGACTGTATCTGTTAGGATGAAGATAGCAGGGGTGACGGCAGCCGAACAATATGAAAAGAGAGAAAGAACACGTCAGCACCTGTCTCTCAGGGAGCCTTAAGGGTTCTGCAGATTCTATACAACCCATCAGTGAGCTAAACAGCCAAAGACAGATACAGCCCTCTACTATTTCAAACAGGGAACGTCTAAGAAATGCCTGGGATGAACCCGGTAACTCTCCCTATGGCAACCAGCCACTCTCCATGGTATACATTTTACCCCATATGTTTTGTTTTATCTGACTTTTTTGAATTCTCATGAAAAAAGGAGAAAGAATAAGGAAACTATGAAGCGGTGGCTGCAGTATACATCAGAGCAACAGCTGTAATATGAAGCCTTTAGTCTTCTGTGTAATCCAATAACAGCTCATTGTGCACCAGATAAGGAACACAGGTGTTATTCCTCTTGTGTGTACAATGATGGATGGGATCCAGATCTTGTGGTGAATTCTCCACTTGGACCTCTGTCTCTGGTTTTCTTTGCCAATATTCATTTCTGGATGGAGAGCCATCCAAACTGATAGTTATTCAATATATCTAATAAAAGCAGTTTCTGCTTGGTGCACGGCTATGGGCACCGAGCAGAAAGTGCATGGATGAATGAAAAGACAGCAAGACAGGCAGGGAGACGGCTTGAGGGCAGCCACGGGCACCTCCAGCGGCTTGGACAAAGCTGATTTGGAGGATTTTAAATCTCACCATAGGCCCCTGACTGGCACAAAGGCCTGGTCCTCTACGATAAACAGAATCTTCTAAAAGAGGAGGCTCAAAAACTTTCTCGCGAGCACATTTGTTGTTGACAGTTGTCACCGAGATTAATGTGTTTGTTTGTGCAAGTGCTCACTCTCTGCTCTTGTGGTAGCTGCATCTCTTGAGCGGGATCTTGATGACCTGGTCTCTTACACCCACGTAAAGCTCGCTCCGGCTGTGCAGGATCAGCAGGCTTCGTATCGGCTGCCTCTTCCTAGGCGGGAACAACTCGATCTCCTCCAATAGGCAGCTCCCTGTGGACTGGTTGAGAGGAGAAAGCACTTTCCTGATAGTACCGTAATCTGAAGGAGAGAGAGGGAAGAAAGGGGGATTTGGTCATGAAAAGAAAGAAGGACGATTATCCGCAGGAGAAAAGGTAAAGTAATAGTGAACAAGGCAAAAGAAAAAGAATGTCTGAAGAGGAAAAATAAAAGCAGCAAAAAATTATATGATGGATTTGCAAAACTTTACACAACCCAGACTGAACCCCATGTGAACTACACAACAATCACTTCTTAACACAAAGGCTATAAAATAAGACCTTGTGCGCTGTGCTTTGCTACGCTATCAATATGCAGCGCTGTAGATGCAACCAGGGGAATTGATATGGCACCTGAATGCATGATGTCTGGCCTACTTTTTCTTAAGGGGATATTTTAAGGGATGAAACCACTTTGCAGTTCTGAGAGAGAGAAAGAGAAGTGTGGCAATCCATGTCACTGTGAATACAACCTGACCTTTTACTTTGTGCAAGGCAGGCCCCGTGAGAAGCGGTTTGAGGCAAATTTTCTTTTGGGAGTGCTAAAACAAACATAATCTATTATACATGCAATCCTGTAGGCGAGGGAAAAGTAATTAGGTGTACAACGGCGCCATAAGAAAAAGGGTGAAATGCTAATAGGTAACTTTAAGGCAGCAAGTAAAAGTTAAGTTTTGCCTGAGGCAGTATGGGCAATATGGGATTACTTTTTCCTGTAACGAGTAGTTTAAAGGACCCAGTTAGGCTCGATTGTTTTGTTTGATGTCTCACACTTAGTTGTGGATAGCATGGAGCATTAAAGCGTTGACTGGTCTAGGATTTACTGATGTGGTGAGCCAGTGAACAACCAAAAAGCGGGAGCCGGTGAGTTCCATGGGTTTAGGTGGGAATTTAAAACGTAGAGTGTGTGAAGGTACATCACCTTGTGTAGTATTAAATAAAACCCTTTAAATTTTACTGAGAATCAAAGATATGAAAAAAAGAAGAGGAAAAGGTAAACAACATATCTTAAGTGATTAGATCAATCCTCTAAATGCATCTGATAATTAAAAAAGCTGGTTTTATGTCCAAATCTGATCCTCCACCAAATCTGGCCCTCAGTTTTTGGTAAATAATATGACTGATAACTCTTCAAAATGCAATCAGCGATGTGTTAGTCAGATATAGTGGATTTTGTGAATGTCTATATTAATTGTATAAATAAGCTCTATCAAATAACTGATGTGTTTATATGGAGTGTACGTGTTTAACGTTTGGCTATATGGATACAAATGAACAGAAATATGGTTTAAGAGTTCAAACACATAGATCAGGGGTGGGCAACTCCAGTCCTCGATGGCCGCTGTCCTACACGTGTTGGGAGTATCCCTTTTGCAACACAGCTGACTCACATCAAACTTAATTAGCAAACTGGTGCAATCCTTGACATTAAATTGCACTCGTCTGCTCATTACTCGCTGATTTTCAGCAGCTGAGGTGCAGCAGGAAAACTCCCAATACTTGTAGGACTGCGGCCCTCGAGGACCGGAGTTGCCCACCCCTGACATAGATGTAAACAAAAGTTAGAAAGTTTAAGTTCTGCAGACACAAAAATGTAGTCTCAGAACTGTACAGTGTGGTGTGTAAACAAACCAGTGTGTCATGTCAATTTCACACAGAATTGTTTGCTAGCCATTTTTTTGTTAGCCATTGCTAACATTAGCTACCTCTTGGTGATCAGAAAAAATCATTCCAGACTATTATGGTTTGGATCCCAAAAGGTTGTTTATTTGCATTTACTGTATTACCTTATCCAACACATAGTTTCTATAAGAGGTAAAACTCTCTGGCACTAATATGTATCATGTTGGTTAAACACTACCGTAGGCTGGTAATGCTATATTATATGGCGGGTTACATGTTTTTGCAACACTATAAAATTGATCTTTCTAATAGCTGCTTCTCTGTATTTTTCCTAAAAATAAACACAGTCTGATGTCATTTATGTAGAAATTTATGTGTTTGCAGACGTGACTATGTAGTTGTTTCATGCATATAATTTGTATTATGTATTATCCACAGTTTGCTCTTGAGTTAGTAGGAAATTACTGCTTGAACAAGTGCTATGCCACTCTGTTTTTTTAATTATTTTTTAATCATGGCATGTGCCTACTTAAAGTGCTCTTTGGTGAACCAGAAATTTAAATTGCTTTCCCATTCATCAAAGTTCTGTTCACATTAACCTCAAGAAAAAATATCTTGCTACGGGGCAAAATGTATTAATGAGTGCTGGATCAAAATTTAGCAGTAATTTGCAGCAAGCCACATGTTCATACTTAAGAACCTCACACCTTGACATCTTTGGACTCCCATTCGGAGGCATTAGGTTTTTCACAATGGCCCCAATCAGCAGGGTGCGTTTAGGCGTTAATAACAGCATGTGATTAGGTACAGTGCGTGTGCTAGCCAATGGCCCTGGCAGTGTTTCAGATGTTTTCATTAGCGTCTGCTTACTGTCTGGGGAACTTGCAGTGTGGGCAGCTCCAGTTCAGTGCTACATTGATCACAGCATCATGCAAACAATGAGCAGGGAGTTTTTGACAGAGATGCCAAGCACAAACACGGAGAACTGGAACAAACTGTATGTGTGGTGTGTTTAAGCAAAAGAGACGGAGAAAAAGAAAGACTGCGTGTGTTGTGCACATCACACAGGATATGTAAGATGTCTTAAAATAACACTGGTTGTACAACAGAAGGATCATGTTGACATTTCCCAGTGGGCTCTTGGTACATTAGGGCAGTGAAGTGGGTCACTACGTTTGAATTCTGTTCGGTGCGTCTGTTCATAATCCATATGCTCATATATCATAACGCAGACTGTCAAACTGTGGTGTCTATATGGTGACTTACTGACTCTGTTCTCTACAGCTTGCCAAGGCTCACATCCCATATTGTCACACCAGAAGGATCAAACAAGGTTCTGATAACCAGACGGTGCCATGCAGCCACATCAGACAGGGTGAGGGTAGAAGGCTTCATATGTGTTATTGACCATCCGTCTGCATTCTTTCTTTCCATGCTATCATGGTGTTTATGATTTAACAGTGAGGGATTACAGAGAAATGGCAGGTGGCGTGCCCTGTTCATGTATGTTATTTTATTAATGTGTGCTAGTTATGCTCATATGGAGACCATGTGGTGGAAGAAGAGTGATCAATCCCATGTTAAAGACAAAGCTTTGATGTCTACATGATGATAATACAAATCGATAGGTTTTATTCTTTTTCTTGCAGGCCCTTTCTTTCATGTGCAGAGTGCACTTCAAGGGCTTCAAGCCCCTATAGTCAAGAATTTCTTTGTTACAATTAATAGTCATAGCTGTATAAGTGAGAATCAATGTGTACGTTAAGAAAAATGTATGTACTGATGAATATGTTAATTACAGTAAAACATCAGTTATTCCGCCTCGGCATAACCATGTAGGTGTGTTTTAATCTCACTACAGTTACAGTGCATCAGCTTTTTTTCTTTCTTTTTTTCTAAAACACATTTCATCTAAAAAAAAAAAAAAAAAACACGCAAGACTTTGAGAAGTTGTTTTCAATATATTTAGGATGTCATAAAATCTGAAAATGACATTAAAGCGTGTAAATAAAATGCACAGTGTGAAAAGTAACTTGTAAGGAGCATTTCCACAAAATATACATGATGCATGTAGAAATAAGAAATACAAAGCACTTACCAGTTGCCAAATAAATGATGTGGAATAACATGTCTTTTCCCTGCACCACATCCACTGCCACATGCGTGAAGCGGACATTGTCCTCCATGAAGTAGGGCACAGGGACCACGGGCTGGACCACCTCATGCATCAGCAGAAACTTCTGAGCATCCTGCAGGTTTCTTTTAGTCAGGTTCACATAGGAGCCAGAGTCGATGGTGCCGCACTGTGGGGGTGGGGAAGTCAGGAAAAATAGAAAGCTTTGACTGAATACATTGATAAAAGCCAAGCTCTTAGGGGCGGCAAGTTAATAAGCTTGAGATTTTTGTTCAGAGGAACCACCAGAGATGGAAAAGAGAGGGATTGAATGATTAAATGAACAAAGATTTAAAGTCAATTGCTGTCTCTTTGTGATGGTTTGCTATCCTCACAACCTTGAGGCTTTGTAGTCCACACACAGAGGCTGATGGAAAGAGACTGAATAAATGTGTGACTGAGCAAGTAGATATCTCTTTTATTAGATTTTTACCTCATATGCATATATATTGCTGGTAAGTTTTATAGATACTCAATAATGTGTCTCGATTGTGTTCTTCTTTCTTTACCTGAAAAATAAAAACTTTAAAAGGCTTTTAGAACTTCATTATTGGTTTTACAATTTATACATATATATATATATATATATATATATATATATATATATATATATATATATATATATATATATATATATATATATATATATATATATATATATACAGGGAAAAATCCTGTACATATCCTGCACTATCTGTAAACGAAGTTGAATGCAAAAGTTTCTGACCATATAGGAAAGGTACAAAGGTACAGCTACAATGTAATATCAGGTTGTCCTCGTTGGTTGTATGGTGGTGTGATGGTTAGAACTGTGACCTCACAGCAAGAAGGCTGCTGTTCCAGGTGGGTGGTTTGTGCTGTGGTCTTTTAGTTTACGTGGGTATGCGTGGGCTCTCTCCAGGTATGCATGCAAGTACACTTAAATTCTCTGTAGGAGTGAATGTGAGAGTGAGTGGTTGTTTTTCTTTCTGTGTTGGCCCTCTGATGGACAAACAACCTGTCCAGGGTGTACCCTGCTCCAGCTTCTCCACATGCCTAAACTGGTCTAAGCGGTATAGAAAATGAATGAATAAATGATATTTCTCAGGTTTCAGTTATTAGGAAAAGGTCAATAAAGCAAGTCTCCGAGTAGGAGTTCAAATAAGACAGAGTCAAAAGTATGGCTTGTGTTTTTGTGTAATTGGACACCATGAACATGTCTGCAAGCTTTTTCCTTAGAAGTCAACTATTCATTTTTACACCTTTGAAATATTGCTTTTCACGTTGTAATTGGTGTCAAGAATGATTTGTCGGGAATTGAACAATAACTGTCGGAAGCAGGTTATATTATGCTACATTACCTGGACCGATGTAGCACTAACAAGCAAGGAATATAGTGCATGCTTTTATTCCACGTCACCTTGTCAGGAAGTCTAGTTATCCCTAGCTTGTGAAAAGCAGATGTTTGGGAGACATTTGGCTCTTGCAGGAGAATATGCAGTTCATGCTTTTCAGTGTTTAAACATTTTTAAATTGTTTACGCCACCAAGATGAGCGGGACGAGGTGAAGCACAAAGCCTTCCTAGCTGAAGTAGAGCGAGATGAGTAAAGCTAACCGTGTGTATCCCTCTCACTAAAACTGGTCCCAGTGTGGGGTTAGGATGAAGGATTAAGGGCCCTTTCACAAAGAATAGACCTCCATGAGACACAGAGCAGAGAAAACAAAAATAAGCCTTGCACGGCAATTAAACCAATCCAAATGACTGGTGTTGTTATAGTTATAGTATTGTATGGCTCCAGGCTAACCATACACAATCTCTTTATTCTGATGTGCGACTGGACCTTGGGGTGGTGATTTGTTCCTCCTGACTAGCCACAGTAGTAACAACATGGACACTTTATACAGATCAATCCTTGGCCTTTGCTGGGCTGACAGATGCGAATCATGAAGGGCTTCCCCGGGCTGCTGAATGGATCAGTGCCCCCGCTACATCATGCAATGGGAAACTAAAGCCCCAAAGGAGTGAGAAATGCAACACAATGCGTGCATGCACCACAACTGAGTATCAAGCTTATGGCAAAAAATGTTTTACATGTGTGTGGTGTGAAATGTTTAGCAACACGTCTAAGGTTTCCTTTTTGTGGTTTGTCCTTGCATTGCGTGCATTTGTCCAAATCCCAAAGCGTGTGAATGACTGCAGATTCTACCCCAGTGAGACAGGGAGAGAGTCGCTGACCACTGAGAGTTTATTACATCTGCGAATGCACAGAGAGATGGATGTTATGATTTTCTCAGCACAGTCAAGGTGAGGGACACAAGCATCATTTGGCTGAGGGCCCATCCAACACTCAGCTGTCTCCATAACCAGTGCACTAGGCTCTGCCAGGATGATAAGCACCACTCAGAAATGTTTTACAGCATGTTTTTTGCAAAATGGGCTTGTGAGATGCTTTTCTGGAAGTATGTCATTTTCTTTTTCACCCTAAGTTTCCTGGTTAACAAAATCTTTTACATATTGGGAAAACCTGATCATAAGCTGTATGACAGAATGAAATCTTACAAGAAATCCACAATCTGGAAGTTGAATTTAGAATATTTTCCTACGTACGAAATAACATGATCAAAAGATTTTATTTTACAGTAAGCAATTACAAAATGACAGCAAACCTTTACAACACAGAGAAGGTATTAGCTCCTAATGCACAATGAACATGACTCATAGCCTGAATAAACCCAGCAGGATCAATTGGTGTGGTTCAAATAAATGAAGGGATTTTCTCGGCAGACAGACAGAGAATTAAGCTCTCAATCAATGGCCAGTGTGTGTCTGTGTGTGCGTATTGAGTAGCGACTTCACAGTCATCATTATCCCATGTGGTGGCTATAACCCTTTATCTTTATGTGTGTGTTTGTATACACTAGATATGCATGCGGCCACAGGCTCACATGGCAGCTGATTTCCTGTACATGTTTATGTCCTCACACGTGTGAAAGTGTATGTGTGCAGAAAAGGACCGAAAAAAAAGACAGGGTATAAATCCCGCGCTCGTAAATCTAATCCTACAACATTGACAAATGCTTGATGAAGATGTCAGTGAAACCTAGATAAAGTGTGCATCGGTCCAGCAGTGGGGAGCAGCCATTGTGCCTGAACTTAAGTGAAGAGATGGGGAAAGAGAGGAGGAACTGATCCGTGTTTATCCTCGAGAAACACAGCCATATAAACACAGTGTGGTGTACAGAAACCCCTTTGTGGTGCACCTATGCTACCCCGAATGGGGGGAAAAAAACTGTGGTCAGCTCTTAGTAGACAGAGAAAATGAGTTTCCTGGAAGGTAAGTGAATTTCACTCAACTAGCTGCTGACATGTAGATAAGCGAATGTGTGGCAACAAACAGAAGCGTTCTATGTTGCCGATTCATTGGTGTGTGTATGTGTGTGTATAAAGCACACTATGACAGCTTGCACTTTTTCTTATGAGCATTCCATCCACTTTTTCTGCATGAGCAATGCCATTATAGATAATGCGTGTGTGTAAGTTCTTGATAGCAGACTCATGCATCTGCTGGATGGACGGAAACACGATCAAGGGGCCGTGACGGAAACCACGTGTGGAATTGAGGCGCGTGTGTCACCCACTAGTAGCCAGACCTCAGAGGGAATTCAATCCCTCATGGAAGGCTGCGTGGATTAGCTCCCTGCACTATCTGCTTTGCCTGTAACAACTGAGAGCCACTTCTTCTGCTAATAAAACATTCCCTCTATGTCACCTGTATGGAGCAGAGCTTCAAACAGGAATAAGGTACCTGGTTCGTCGCTGTCAGGTTTTAGGATGGAGTATATATTAATTGTACAGCTTGTGCAAAACAAGGCTAGTTTATCACGAGGGACTGCAGTTTACACAAAGAGGCAACAAGTCATCTTCAAAGAATGAATGAGCCATTATAAAATAAAGTAGATTTTATAATGAGTAGTCATAATGCGTATGCTTGTGAGCAGAATTGGGTGCGATTAAAATGGATAGGACATTCATGTGAGTGAAGAGCTTCCCGGGACTCCAATGTGCGGCTATCATGGTGAATTATTTAGCAGGATACACATGCAGCATACACACAACATGCATAAAATTTCCTGACATGATTTCAGCTGCACATATTTTATGACATATTTGGCAATGTATTGATTCCAAATGACCTTTAGAATTAACAAGTGATCTTCCCTACGCTGTAGTTTACATGATGTATAAACAGCCTCACTGCAGTGCACATGTCCCTGCTAGCAGCAGGGAATGGCAATGTTGGCTTTTGGTCCTAAATGTATTGATTAAGATTGAAACTTGGTTATTTTTTCCCCCAGGATGACTTTTGACAAACTGAATCTCCAAATTTGAATGAAACAGAATAACCTTGCCGAATAGATGTATTTTTAGCATACTCGGTTGATCTATTAGCATTAGCATCTTTTGCTCAGCTGAGTGTTTCCTAGAGCGTTGAGAATGGCTGTCACTCATTGGTTTAAAGTCACTGCTTCGTAGTGTGTCTTTGTAGTTTAAAAGTAAAATACAAAAAATAAATAAAGAAGTTGTGTTACCTGGAAGTCTGGGTTGGGGTTGGGGTAGGGCAACCAGGCAGAGCGGGAGTTTTCCTGGTACTTAAAGGGGCCATTGAAAACCTGTGATATAGCACTGAGATTGAAGGCACACACTGCAGAGGCCGCGATGCTGTTTCTGAAATGGAAACAAATAAAGAAAGTTAAGTAGATACACAGAAGTTTGGATGAGGAAATGGCAAAAGAGAGATGGGTCAGTAGACAGAAATAAGGGTTAGTGAACTAAATGTAGAATGAAAAAAAAATCAAACAGCAGAAAAAGCACTTAAAATCCTGTTTGTTTGTTTTTTTTTTGTTTTTTTTTAAAAAAAAAAGGATTTGACCCTGATTGCATCATGAACACAAATTAAACACCAAATAGACAAACACAGACTGATGTAAATGATTGGCATTATTCGATCATAAATCCAGCAGTAGGACACAATTAAAGTGCTTGGCTTGTCTGATTAACTGTATAGATCTCAGTCTTGAAATACAGCTTTGACTTTTTAAGCTGTCAGTTTCAACAAGTACCGGCCGCCTCCCTCGGAAGAGGAAGTAAAGAATGAGAGAATTAACTCTCAACTCGAACTTGGGCGATGTGAATTATAATCTAGTGCAGCTGTTCATTAAACTCTGTGCCTGCAGGGGGAAATGTTTCCAATACCCTTCAAAAGACTTCTTTTTCAGCAATGTGAAGGCAATGACCATAAAGAATTGATTACTCAGCTTTAACAATGGCTTGCGAGTGCAAGTGTGTGCGTGTTCGTGGGTATATTTGTGAGCATGCTACAGTGAAAAATGATAAAAGAAAAAGTGACAAGAAGCAGAGAAGGCTCTGAAAACAAAATAATAATAAAAATAGTTCTATTTTTATATATTTTTATAGTTCTATCTATATTCTATTCTACAGGCATTTAGCAGATGCTTTCATCCAAAGCGACTTACATGTGAGACATATTTTTGTTTTTCTTTCCTCAATATGATTGATAAACCTTTGTATATATTGATCTTTTGGGTTTGGCATCAACACTGTCACTCTAATCTGTTCACAACATTTCACTTAGTCCAGAAACCATAGTTTCATGTGGGGATGTCTTTGGAATAATCTGTCAACATACAGTTCAGTGTTACTTTACATCTGAAGCTGGGTCGGAACATTTAAGCAAATCCTTTGGAAGTTGGTGTTGGCAGAAGAGACTAAATAAAACAGAAAATCCTCAACGACAAATTGATTCTGAAACTCCCTCATGAAATTAGAACTCTTGACAGATGGATCATTTTACATTTTAAATTATTTGTTTATTTATTTAAACTGCTTTAGTTTGAGGTTTTGGCACCAAAATTAGGATTTGGAAATGTTAATGCTTGTGATAAAACACCTGTCATTTCTGTAATAATCTTTTCCGTCTTGTCTGTGATTACCACGGTAACGAGTCCTGTGTCGACATAATCAGCAGAGACCCTTTAGTTAAAGAATTAGGACTAGCATGATGTAAATATTTTCATTAATTATTATTCATTTCAGCATATTAGAATATATATTTGGATCTTTATCATGTTTTTTTTAGGGTTTGCTCAGTTACATTTAATTTAGCTACATAGCACCACTTTACAACAACATCATCTCAGGGCACTTTACAGACACATGGATTCCAACTAATTCATGATAAATAACCTAGTTAAGGAAAACAAACAGACTGCGTCAAATCTTGACTTTGATCCAATCTTCCATCCTCAGCATGTATGAGGCGACAGTGGAAAGAAAAAAAATCATTGAGAAGTCAGCGCTTTTTGGAGCTAACTTTAGCTTTTATTTACTAGCCAGCAGGGCTTTTGGTGCTTGTGCCACATGGGGGGGCAGAGAGCAAAGTATCTCTGTTTGTTTAGCAGAACCAAGCACCTAAGCGGGGGTGACAGGCAGTTACTGAGGCAAATGGAAGAAAAGATGGACAGAAATAGCACAATACTCCAAAGAGATTACTGCTAATTGACAATGAACGGAAGAATATTGTGGATCCAGACCATTAAAGTGCAGAAGGGTTCTTGCAAATCTCAAAGGCCTGCTTTACGTCTCATAACGCAAAACTGATTTTGTGGAATTAGTCTTTATCTCTTGTAACAAAATAGAAGCATAATGTGCATCTGAAAAAAAAATGTCTGCAAACACATTTTTCTTTGTATAAAAGCTGATTTTCTCAATGAGATACTGAATGTCTGTCAGGCAATATAGATATGGAAATGTCTAAAGATTTACTGTCTTAGCCTTTTTTGATGTAATTGTTGATATAATCAGCATGGTTCAAGCTAACAATATCGGTTCTTGCCACTCTCTCAGAGGACTGACACTTGTTTCTTGTACTGTATGTTTGAAAAGAGTGAATGTAGCACAGCAAGAACACGTCAGATAAATATTGCCCACTTCCATCAGTAAATGTAATCCTGTTTTCTTATATGGCTAGTTGCAGTCAAAAGCTGAACATCAACCTGACATTAGGCCAAAATATGTGTGCATCTTTAAAAAAAAAAAAAAAAGGATTGGTTTCTGTTAAATATGCTATAAAATAGCTTTGCCATTAATGCTGTAGACATCTTATCTGATACATACAGTTTCTGAGACCTTTTGTATCACTTTGTGGTAAAATCTTTGCTCAAAACCCTTTTGTACACAATCTGATCCTTGTCTTGGAATGAAATACATACTTGTCTTAACACAGATAACGGCGATACAACGGGAACACAACACGAAACACAGCGGCGACACACTGACCTAGTAATAAATGGATAATAACTTTGTACTACGTATTACAGCAATTTAAAGCAAATTTGACCTTAATGAAACCATTTATTCATTAGCATGACTAAGCTAATATCCCTTTTTATATGATGAAACACTTTATAAATCCCATAATACTTACACGTTGGTTGTAAAAATGCCATATAGCAGCTCCAGTTCAGGTAAGTAGAAAGTCCCCTGCAACTCGTTGTAGTTAAAGGGGATCTCTCCTGGTCTGGAGCAGTTAAGTCTAGCCTTCATGAAGGTGGTCCACGTGTCCTCCAAAAGGAAACGACCACCGATGTCGTTTTTACAGACGCGACCTGCACGGGAAAACACCGTCCTGCCGCAGTCGTGCTCCACCGCGTTCTCCCGGAAGAAGAAGTAGGTGAAGTTGCCAATGTCATAAGAGGAGACAAAATTTGGCTCTGTTGGGAAGAAAAGAAGAGAGGAGGAAAATTAACAAGGGTGAAGGAGCTCAGAGTTACGAAGAAGACACAAAGTGAAAAATTGAAGGCAGCCAAAAGACAGATGAAGTGCAGAGAGATGAGGAAAAATACAGACAGGAAAATATTTAGGGTTGTGGGAGGAAGGAGTGGGAGAGGGAATGGGTATGTGTTATGACTGATTGACTCTTGAGTGTGTGTAAGCGTGCGGCCCACACAACAGCAGGTGATCAGGATTAATAACAACAGGCCACGTTATTAATGGCATTGTGTTGTAATAAGAAAACTCATTTTTCACTCCCCAAACCTAAAGGTTAGGATGAGAAATGACCAAAACAGGTGTAGTGTAATAGCTCTCACCCTATCTGAAACATGCGACCTCCACGACACTATCGCAGCAAAGACGTTCATCTTTATGTATGACATTATTGGTTCTAAACCACACACTTTATTCTCACTGACACTGATTTAATTCAGCTTTAAGCCGAGGTGTCACTCCCCTCCTCATTTCATCCCAGATCTGTTCTGCACCTTTGGAGGGCAGTTCAGGAGGAGACCCACAAAGAAAAGAAAAAATCAATTCCCTATAAAATTAGTTATTAAACCTTCTGCCAGAAGGTGGCTGCCAAGAAATGTATGTGGTAGTTTTAAATTTATTTTTTCAATTTAGCTCAAATGCGAACCAGATGAAAGTCACATGCTCACAAGATACGGATTGACCCGCTTCTCTGTCGGCTGGACACCTTAAGCTGTCTGAAGTTCTTCAGTCAGCTCAGGGACCACTTTACGCTTTCAGGGAAAAAAAAAGTCATCGATTTTATTTTTAAGAATTAAAAGATAAGCGTCCTCCCTTGAAGAAAGGATGCAGTGTTTACTCATTTAACTCTCAAATACTGCGTTTGTTGCCTTGTAACGGATAAAATAATTGCTTTTTTTAATGGATAAAAGGCAGCTGAGAATCTTTTTATTCCATATTTGCTGCAATGCACCGTGCAGCATGCTGATGATTTGTGCAGGAGCGCGATACTTCAAGAGAGACAGCTTCCAAATCCCACGTCAGATAAGCATCTGCCAGGCTCAAGCCTCTTTGAAAAAAGAAAAAAACACTGAATCCCCACCAGTAGCAGCGCTGACGTTCAAAAGCTGTGATGGAAAAACATTAAAAAAAAAAGAGAAAAAAACTCCTCGACTCCTCTAATCAGCTTGAGCATACATTTACATGAAGTGTAGGATTTATCAGGACATTGGCAGCTCCTTACCGTTGAGCCACTTGGAGTTATACTGGGCGGTGCGTAGCGGCGGTAGGCCGCCCAGGCTGCGGTAGATGGCGGGGTCTCGTCCGGAGAAATCCATGGCAGTGGCGGCGTAAAGCTCCCCGCTGGATGTGATGAGGGCGGTGGAATTGTGAAGCGGGTTGTAGGGACACCGAGCCATGCCACTGATCTGATCGTGGATCTCTGTCAGGTTAGTCAACTGCAATGTAGAAGCAAGAAACAAGACGATGAAGCACGGAGACTGAAAACAAAGGAGATGAAACAGAGCTTGAGTGGCAGCAGATGTTCCTCAGATAGAAAAAAACAGAAAATGATTTTCATTGTTAGCAACAATAAGATCCCACGAGGCCAGAAAGTCAAAGAAACGGTACAGTGAGAAACACCCATGGGAATAAGATTCACTGTTTGCTCATTTCTAAACATATTATTGTAGAAAACTAGCAACAAATCTAGGACGTAGGATCAAAGGGCAGCATTAAAATGCAAACCAGAGATGTCTGACGGTGCCTTGTTTGTTGCCAATATGCAAATCCTACACACTATAAAAAAATACTCCATCTCATTATGTTTAGTTTGGTTTACATCTAAAGAAACACACACTGAGATATTTAAGGGGAAGGACAATCAGAGAAAACATTTGGAGTAATTTGCAGCGTAAATCACTCAAACACAGCAGCTGCTGTAAGTCTGATGTGAAGAAGCCACCTGTTGGAAACCAAAAGAATTCATCTGGGCTGCAGTGTGTCATTTGGTTGGGTTTCTGATGTCCCTACTGGACAAGCAGCTGTTCTTAGGCTGGAACATTATTATACCACATCTTTGGAAGCCTTTTTTGAGCTCAAAAGAGGCTTGATGTGAATTCAATCCTCTGTTGCATACCGCTCTTGACTATAAAGCCAGAACCAACCCCCCTTTTTTAAAAAATACTTTACAGCTTGACCTTGGCTTAGCCCTGACACACTGCACTGGATCCTACTTCAGAAAAAAATAGTACAGGCTGCAGCTGAGTGACTCGGCCCCAAATGGAAAAAAAGTGTGTGTGTGGAGGGGGAGTAATGCAATTTAAAAATCCAAGATGTAATTATATTTTATGGTGCAAAAGTAAACAGCGTAGAGAGATTAGCTTGTGGCTTTTCCTCCCATGAAACTTCAGCTGAGCCCAGGGGATAAGTTCATAAAAGCAAAAAACTGCCCTAATCTCAGATTTACAAATGTGCATGGTTTAGTATAATAAAAATGATTCTTTCTGCAATTACTTTCTATCAATCAGACGACTTACAGATTAGTAACACTGTGCTGGTTGCAAAAAAAACCCCAAAAACATCCAAAGACTACATTCTTCACTAATCTGCAAATCCTTTCCCTTATTCCAGTTTCCAATCAGTACCATCCTGTTTGAGAAACCAGGTGACTTCTCCGGCTAATTTCCCAAACCCTGTCGAGTCGGATCAAAGATTCCGTTAACTCCTGCCACGCCGGTGCCACCCGACCCACACCACAACAGAGAAGCCTTGTCTAAGCTCTGCCAGTCTCACATGAAAGCCCGGTATTGAAGCGACTTATTCTGCAGGCCAGAATAGTCCTTTTAGGTCAGATGGGTCATTTAGGGAAAAAAGAAAAGACGAGGATGAGCGATAAATAGACGGCAGTGCATCCGCTGTATTTTCAGGAAGGAAAGAGAAAGTGGCCTCTGTCGGAGGACCCAGCAGCTGCATTAGTGGGACACATAAGTGGCTTCAAACACCGAGAAAACAGACTTTTTTAGTAGCAGACACGAACTGCAGGGGCAGCCAAGTGGGGGCTAAGTATAGTACTGAGAAGCTATTGTAGCAAGTGTGAGAATTTTTAACTGCTAGCTGTGGCAGGAAATCTAGCCATACACACACACACACACACACACCCACACCCATGCACACACTCACTGACATGAGATGTGTTAATGGGCAGAGCTGTCAATATTCCTCAGTGGGTGGCAGGCAAATGACACATCCTAATAGTTATCTGTCAAAAGCGTGCGAACGGTGTCATACAAAGCTACTGTATCTCAACTCTACTTCATCTCATCCTGAGCAAACAGGAAGTTACACTTTACTCAAATATAACCTTTGCCAGTTATCATCATCATCAATGTCACTGCAACACCAGACGAATGACAACAGCAGATTTCCACTCCAAAAAACAAAAAAAAAACTCCATTCCAGGTTGCGTTGCATGATTCGAAGGGAAAGTCAACCTTTATATGGTAAACACTGGTTTGATCTATAGCCTCTGAGCTATTCAAATGATCGATATTCAGCTCATTCTCCGGTCATCACCACAGTTGATAGTAAATCTGTCTGAGCTTAATTCTGTGGCCGCTTCTGCTCCCGACCCGTGTTTCACATTAACCGACATTCTGCGTGTAAATATGACAGCAGCCGATGAAATACTGCTATAATAATGTCATGGCATTTCAACTATATGTATTTTCGCCACGGTAAACAGCCATTATGAGCTGCTGACCTTTGGAAGCAGTGCTGTTGGTCAAAAACAAATGTCATCATCAGAGTAAACTCTTGCCTCGGCCTCCTCTGAAAGCTCCGCAGAGGGGAAATGCAGATGTTTGATATGGACCCGTCACAACTCTAAGGTAAGCACAATACACTGACATTTTAAATGTTGCTCTGTACTTAACTTCAAGGGGCCGTGTCCCTTGCAATACCCTGTTAGACACTTCAGTTGCTGCAAAATGTGGATATTATCGCAGTTCTAGCGAGCTGTAAACCAGTGTTTCATGCAGAGTGTGTCAGGATCCTGCTGTAACACAAGAGCAGGTCACACCGAGAAGCCTGGAAATCCCTT
Source organism: Telmatherina bonti (assembly GCF_933228915.1). Lineage (NCBI taxonomy): Eukaryota > Metazoa > Chordata > Actinopteri > Atheriniformes > Telmatherinidae > Telmatherina > Telmatherina bonti. The sequence goes on from NC_136618.1 coordinate 15,005,373, forward strand.
TAAAATGGGGATTAAGAGAAATGGGAAATTTGAAGGAGTACAAGAAGGAGCAGAGAAAACCTTAAATGAAAAAAGAGAAAGAACAGAATGATGTGATGAACACATAACGACTGATGCTGCTTTTAAAGAACAATAAAATGCGTTTACTCTGCTGTCAAGACCGCCATCATCCGGAGCAGTGAACCGAGAAGTTGACTGCGATGCTGAATTTGTTTTTTGACGGCACGAATCTTGAGCTAAGATGTCTTGATAAGACACACTTTATACTGAGTTTACATCCCTAACGGCTCAGAGGATGAGGAAAAAAAAAAAGCATGCAGAGTGAATACTGAGGTATCACTGTCACAACTCACCTTGGATGTGTTGATCAGCCTGACCTTTTTGTCTGACATTGCCGGTTCATTAAATAACAATTCAGCCTTCATATCTGCAGCGTTTACAGCGCTGACATAATGGTATTCAAGACTAATGACTTTAAAAATGCATGTTTTTTTTTTTTTCATAAGTGGCTGACTAAAGCTGCTGTCAAGTTCTATAAAGCACTGCAACTTGGATGTACGGATGTTGATGAACTGCTGTGACCTGCGAGGTCAGGTTTACGTCATGAAAACAGTCAGAACTGTCGTGGCTGCACTGAATGATATAAATTGGAGATGGCGTAGTGAAAATAAGGGGAAAAGAGGTTAGGGATATTTTAGGTCCTAAAATACAACATTATACAATGTTATATATACTATTCATACCGTGCGGTTGGTGCAGATGGGGGTGAAAGCGTTGGTTCCGCAGGTGAACAACCTGTTCCCATTCACCAACAGCACCCTAATGTAGTTCTGGCACTCCTCCTGTGGAAACACACACCAGCAAACACACAAATTGCAGTTAGCATTTAGCAGCGGCACCATTATCCAGCAGCAGCATTAGGTAGAGGGGGCAAATTACACTTCATGCCAATAAATGAGAAAAACTCATTGAACTACAGGAGGGCCGCTGCAAAACGTGGCCAAGCTAGACAGAGTCAAATAAAGGCTAATACCCACATGGCTCCGCCATGCCGCATCTTAATTCAGCAGGGACCGCATTTGGAGAGGGATCTCGGTGAGGCGGAGACCAGATAAATGCAACAGGTGTGGGAGAAAACCACTCCAGATTAGTTTAGAAAATTGACTTGGTCTTGTTGACCGGTCAGAAAGTGAAATGAAAATGTAGCCTCTCATATATTTCATTCAGTCATGTTTCTTTTTAGCCTGCTCCCCAAAGTTAATCAATTCAAACCACTTACATCCAAATTAGGGTGAAATACATGCTCACCGCTCTTTTCTTGGCTCTCTCTCCTCCTGTGAGGTTTTTTTTTTTTTTTTTTGGGCCTGGATTTCTAGCAAAACCATTCAGCACTTAGTTAAAAGCTCCCAACAAATGGAGCGGGACCGACGGAGTGAATGATGGATTGTATGATAGATTGGCGCTGAACATCATGAACCCCTAACGTAAAGGTCAGGCTTTGATGGAGGCCTGCCGGTGATTTTCATCAGCAGAAGGCGTCCTGTAGTAAATGCAACAACACAAGTGTGTGTTCATGTCAGACGCAACATTTGTTGTTGGGGCAGGACTGAACAATAAGCTAGCAGGGTCCCTTCGTATAAAAAGGGGCCATGGCTGGGTTGGTTAGAGCCTCGTAGAAATTTAAAACCTTGTAAATCTGATGCTGTCTGAGCCACTTGAGGTGCCCTGGGCAACCCTTCACCCCCCTTTGTACCCCTCTCAAGGGTCTGATTTAAGAGTGGAGGTCCTCAAGATGGAAGGGTTGTTATTTCCCTTCAGCATGGTGAAGGTTGACTCATAAAGCAACTTATTTCCTGGTGTATGTGTGTATTTATATGTGTCTGCTAGAGTAGCCACAGTTAGAGTGCATGCCTATATATCTGTGCTGTTTGTGCAGCTCTTCATGCACCATATACTTGTATGTCTACGTGTGGGTGGTTTGCGAAGGGGTCAGCATGATTCTATTCTCCCCTAGAGTTTTCTAAGGTAAATAACGACGCATTTAATATTTTCTCAGCTTCACAGTCTTGACTTGTTTATGAAAACTTCCTGACAAATGTCCCATGTCTGTACTGTAATACAGAAGCCGTTGTGCTCGGCCCCTGCATTATAAAATAAAACAGAGGCAGCAATCACGTCCTGTCAAGTGGATTTAAGTCTCCTTTCTTCTGTCAGTTGGAATAAATCAAACACACAAGAGAAGAGAGGATGCATGTGTTAGAAAAAAAAAATACAATCACTTGTAAATTCACTCAAAGCACAGAGACGGTATCTGTGTAATTGCTTGAGCAATGGTATATTGCTGTGCATTGAGCTAGGTAATAAACCATCGAAAGCCCTGTCAACTGCTGGAGAAAGAAGTCGTTTAATGCTGTTTTTACATCACGGTAGCTGATCCTCTGAAGGGAACATCCAGCAAAACAATTCTGCTCTGCCAGACTGCAGCGACTCCCAAGGACTGAGGTAGCTTTGGTCTGTAATTCACTACGGCTATCATGCGCCGGCCAGCCTGTGCATGCCTATTATGGGTCCCTAACCACCTTTCACAGGAGGATAAATACACAGCGGCGTGCTCTCACACACACAGGGATCAGGGCTAGGCAGTTCACCTACAAGTCAAGTTCAGCTTGAAACCATCTGTTTTGTAGACAAGAGTATGCCAGCCGACCACACACAAAAATACACCCTGCAAAAGAAAGAAACTACAAAAACAATAGGGAGTCCCTTTGAGGAAAGTCTATAAATAAGAACTAAAGAGTGGTTGTTTTACTTCAGAAAACGTTGATCTAAATCGGCTTTGAGGTCACACTGCTGGAATTCCCACGGTATCTATACGTTAAAGCTGCATAAAGAGCCCCATGTTGCTTTCAGGCTTCACCATGTTTCATCATAACTTTCCATACTTTCATTTAATACTGCTGGTTTGATGTCATGTGCTTCTTGAAACTGATCAATGTGTCTGTAAAAATAAAAAAAAGAGATCTGTGATCTCTGTCTTCTGTAGATATATATCTTTTTAAGATTAATGATATTAATCTGCAATGATGGGCTGTTGGCCCTGCGATGGACTGGCGAGCTGTCCAGGGTGTACCCCGCCTTTCGCCCGAAGACTGCTGGGATATCCTCCAGCCTCCCCGGGACCTTTCATCGGATTAAGTGATTAGGATAATGAATGAATGATGGGCTGTTGGGGAATTATAACAGTATGGGGCATTCAGTTCCATTTAAACACTGTTTATTCACATATTATTTGGGCGTATTGAGTCCCAAACCCCCAGAAAATACTGAATGATCATGAGCTTGGCAGTTTGGAAAACTGCACAGCAGTTGTGCAGGTTTGTGTTCCAGCTCTTAATTGCACATGATATTATTCTAACAAGACATCAAGGGAAATTCAATCACTTTTACACATTTATATGAATTTATTAGATATTATCTGGGGCTTGAAGTGGTGCTTAAACAAATACAATAAAACAAGCCTGGCAATATCATTGCTGGATAGTTTGTGACTTTGCAAGCGATATAATTCAAGGGGTGCAATATAGTGGTGTTGATTATAATTGTTGTATTAAAAGAATAAACTATCAAGATTGAGTTGATAATAAAAACCTAGCAATGCAATTTGATCTAAGTACGAAAATAAAATCAAGACATCAGTCAATGCAATGGTAAAATTCTTTCACTCCACACTTTGAGTGCAATTCTTTTGACAAAAAAGGACACAAAAAATATTTTAAAAAACTAATATGAATTAGTCTGATGGCAATGTTGAGCTTTTGTACTGATGTGATTCTTCTGACCAAGGTAATTGCACAATGAAAATTAGACTGTGTGGCAGCCATGGTAACCACACTGCTGCAAAGTTGGGAATATTTGCATCTTCAGCTGAAGCCCCTGTCAGCACAGTCAGTGTTATCTGAACAATGAAAGCATGCTCTCGGTTAGGTATGCATGTAAAATACCCACTAAACATCACACGTGTCGCTTGTGACCTGGTTAGCAAGCGGACATTGCAGTTTAGCTCAAAGCTAGCATCATTGAACACTCAGAGAGCTGGCATTTGTGAAGATAAAAGGCAGGCAACTTGGAAATATATTGACATATACCTGGCACACAAAGCAACATTTGGATGGTTATAAGGATGAAAAAGTTGAATGTAAAGTTTGTTGTCTCTCGCACATCCCAGAATTTATTGTGGATTCCAGGAGTAGCCTTTTAGTTTGGCTCCAGATTCAAAACTGAGCAAAAGTCTTGGAAAACAACTTTTACAAAGGAAAGTTGTTTTTCTGTTTTATAGAGAAAAAAAAAACTAAAACTTTTTCCCCCAACATAGTCAAATGTTTCTAGTGAAAGAAAATAAAAGTGTCTTTGTGCATCACTTAAACTCACCTCGGATTTTCCACGGCTGAAGCAGGCTCCCTTGGTGAACTCATCGCAGTGCCACTCTGCCTCCTGCAGAGACAGAAAAGCTGTATGAGGCTCCAAACAAACCATCAAGAAGAACACTATATCACAATGAACAGTTTTGGAAAACACTCAAGGAACCCAAACAAAACCATGGCTGGCTCTGTTTTTGGAGAAAAATCCTCTTTTTCAGGGAATTTGCTGTCTAGTGACCACCCAGGCGTTCTCCGTGCCACAGAGGACAAACAAAACGCAGTTAGAAAGTGTAATGGAAAAACACACAACGTTTGCAACGTGCAAAGAATGGATTAAAAACAGAAGCAAAGCAA
>NC_136618.1:15015144-15020144 GCF_933228915.1 Telmatherina bonti
GAGGAATGTCAGAGGGAACTATTTGAGGACCTCGCAGGCAGACTGAAACACAAGGCTGAGTGGTACATTGAGCTTGCTTGGCTATTTTTCAGCCCTGGCAACACAAAGGGAAATGGCAAAGCATTGATTTGGCTGCTCAAGGTTGGCAGCAACCGAGTTCAGGGAGTTGAATGAGGGACGGTGGAGACGCAGGGACAATACCGAACAGATGCGGGATATAATATGAGATCTAACTGCAGACAGATGAAGTAAATTGGGCTTTGAGACTGTTTCTGCTGCTAATTATTCAGATATGAAAGGATTATATGTTTAATTAGTCGCTTGTGCTGCAGAGCAAAATCTTTGTTTTTCTCTTCAGCTGCAGGACTTTGAAAGTCAGCAATGGAGAAAAATATCGAGATCAGCGAAGATGAGGGTAGTGGTTGACAGAAGGAGGAAGGACTCTTCAGACTGTTCAGGCGCTGCAGAAAATAGGCACCAAATATTGACTTCAATCAAGGCCGTACAGGGGGAAAGGCGGACTCGTGTGTCGAGGCCTCTCTCTCCCCACTTCAACCTTGCCTGCCATTCACTTTGAGTACGCGCTGGAAAGTTTTTTGTAGTGTGAAATCATTTTAACTGATTATGATTCAGAAGGTGTCTCTTTGTCTTGTAAACAGTCACTCAGATGAGCCTTTTTTATCTTTCCTTTGGAGTGCTGAGTCCTTTATACTTTCAGGACTTACTGATGACCAAATCTGCCGGGTACCCTTTCAAGACACACAAACTTAAAAAAAAAAAAGTAAAAGTTCACAGATGGCTTTGCATCAACTCTGCCCTTCTTTATCTCCAGCTTCTGATGGTTTGGGCTTTTTTTCTATTTTTTTTTTCTCTTCAGTGCCACCAATCATGGAAAGCATTTACAGAGACCACTATACTTGTTCATGTTCGATCAATCACATTCTTCCAACTGTGCAATGGACAGCTTGGCTTCCACCGAGTGCCGGTTGTCTTCAAACCCCTCTTTACACATCTATAAGCCTATCCAGTCCTCGGGGTTAATTTTCTTCCTTGCAAATGTTTGAAACCAGCATGTGACAATTTAGTCAAGGACAGTAGAGCTGTGATACGCCCTCATGCAGCAGAACACCATTGTGACTGTTCTGCTTTTCCAGAACCGCTTCATACATGTATGCAGAAAATGAGCAGCCGCTGTGTCTGTTGGAAGCGGGTGAATATTATTGATTAAATGGTAATTATATCCAATCCTTTTGCATATTACAGGCTATTTGTGTTGTTGCTAAGCCTTGTGCTCTATCAAACCATACACATCCCTCCTCTTAATGCTGCCAGCCATGCAAGAACAAATCACTGCCATGAGGTATTATCTGACAGGGCTCATACATAGGAATGGGGTGAAATCACAAAGACACGCGTAGGTGTAGATTTTAGCTTCTTTTTTTTTTTTTTTTTCCTAAGGAGAGAATAAAGAAAAAAAAAGCCCATGCAACTCTTCTGAACATCGGTGCAACTGAAATAAACCTCACTAATATACTAACAACTGTTTGTGTTCGACTTTCTTTGAAGGCTGTGACTCTCTCAGAACCGAACTCCCTTGTAAATCTATTTGATCAATCAGTACGGCTTGCAATGTTAGTGGAGGAACAACACCAAAGGGGGACTTCCTTCAAGTCTGTCATATCAAGAGGAAATAAGAACGAGGCAACCGATTCTCTGTGCAATTAATCTCCTGTTTGAAGGCAGGATGACAAAGAAAAAAAAAAATTTTTTAAAAAGAGGCAGAAGGAAGAATACTACTTATGCTCTGCAAATTTCAGTAGCTGAACTCAGAGTTCCACTTGACTCTTCAGTCTAGGTCCAATCAAATGCAAAGCAGAGACTTTGTGCACAGGTCATCTTAAATTGGCCCTAGGCATCGGCAGGGATTACCACATCCCATTTTTTCAGGAGAAGACGTCTTGGAGATGAGGGGTTGATTGGCTCAGTTGAATCTCCCGGCTGATTCTGCAGCGCCAGCCGAGCACAGGATGAAATAAAGGCGGAGGGAAGATTGGGTGTGTGGACGGCACAGAGTGTCTTTTGCTGTGTCTCAGCAAGAGGCCACAAAAGACCAGCTCCACATGAGTCCTCGTCTCTCTCCGTAGGGGGCGGTTTTCTTTGCTTTCTTCCGTCTATCTCACTTCTTCCGCACTCCTCAGTGCGCGCCACCTTGCACTCCTTCCTGTCCAACAGATTCCGTCCCGCTTTTTATTTCACTTGACAGTTTTTCTTCATCTTTCCCTTCCACAAAGATTTACATCAACAGCGCTTCCCCCACCCTCCTGTTCCACCCAGCTCCTACCAGTGCCCGGATTCTCATCTTCTCCCCAGGTTTTTTTCAGGATGTAAATATGGCAAACATCAAGAGTTGCCTATAGAAGCCTCGCTGTTATTACTTACTGATGAAGCCATCATCAAGTCAGTGTTTACATGGTAACAGCAGGTCGCAAATGGTTAGCTACACAGGTTGGACTGATAGGATATTGAAAAATGAGAAAGAAAGAAATTAGATAAGCTGAGAGAATTCAAATAGCAATGTGTGGGAGTCTGGGAATAAAAGACAGATGAAAAAACATAATTGCCTCCTTGAAAGTGCTGGTATTTGTTCATGTTTTGTCCAAACATGTCACCGTAGGCAACAAGCAAAGCCTTGTAGATGGCATGCTTTAATTTCTGCTTTGTATTTCAGGTCGCTTTCTGATCTGGATCTGTTTGGACAGTCTGACATTGGCATCTTTGGAGGAGTTTGGGGAGTTTTATTACGACTGTAGCATCAACAAGCAGCATTCTAAAAGTGCAAAGGTTTAACTTCACGTGTCACATGCGCTTTCAAACTCAATTTTAAGGTGAAGGATATTAACACTGACTAGATTTAACTCCTTCCGTCTCTCCTGACAACCCAAATATAAATTTCTCCACCATTTGGGAAGCTGCTGTGACGCATAAAATTTTAAACCAATTTACTGTAACAGCTTTAAGATGTGGAAGCAGGTGGTGCTGCGCAGCACCGTGTCTGCTGGAAGCGGGCCGCACTTCACCGACCGTCGTGGGAGTGAAGTGAGCCGACAGGAACTCACCAGGTTTCGTGGGTGAGTCAGACAGAGCGAGAATCAGAAAGACAGGGCGGGAAAGAATTAGCACTCACCTGGATCAGTGTCAGGTCCTCCAGGTTAAGCCTGAAGAGGTGATTTCTGTAAGAAAAATGAAAAAAAAAGGAGAGAAGAAGTCCGTTTATGGTGCATTTAAAAAAAAAAAAGAAAGATATAATGCAAGACGGTTGCAGCATGTTTTCTCAAAAGCTAAAGCTCTGTGCAGCATTTGAAAAAGATTACAAACTGTTAAAGTATGAGAACAAATAGGATTAAAAATAAGAATAAAATAAAATAAAATAAAATAAAACATAAAAGTGTCGCTGTGCTGTTCAGACTGACTGAAGTTAATAGATAGCTAAAATGAAAATAGATAAATAGATCACAACATTTTATGCTCACAAAGCACACCTAAAATAGGGTGACCACATTTATCTGCTATTTTATTAGCAAATTTTGTAATTATTTTGATTTAAATATATATATATATTTTTTTGTGGAAATGAGGGACGGAAAATTTGTTAGCACGCCAGAAGGTGCTAATTCAGACATGATCTGAGAGAGAGAGAGAGCACAGGATGCACCGTGGTCTGACTTTCCCTCTTTCACCTGCTTAAACACAGGCCAGTACGGAACCCGGAGTTATTCCAGTGGATTATAACATATTTAATATAGCTTAGTATTGTTTTGTCAGATGTAAAGCCAATTTTTGAGTAAGCTTTTTATGAGCGGCCAGCATTGTGTGCCACCCGTGCCGTAGTTTACACGAATGAGACAGCTGTTCGGTGAATATTAAGGGCTCCTGTGCACATAAAGCAGCCGTTACAGCCAGTGTTTGGGCATACTGAATGGCAAATAGCCTTATGCTGATGCCGTTACACCAAAGTTATTCTGAGAAGTTTGTGAAAGAATGTTGAACTTGTAATCTTTTGGAAAATGTTTAATGAATGACATAAATGTGCAACATTGTTCATTTCAGTGGTTTGTATATTTACAGAGAAGAGCCATATGTTACTGGAAGAATTACCCATTTTATTTTGTGGTGCTGATCCAGTGAGTTACTGGTATAAAATATTGTAACTTTACGTACCAGAATTACTTTGTGAATACATGACAATACATATCTTGTGACAATGTATATCTTAAGAGCTGTCAAGGGAGAGTAGTGTGAAACAGTGAATCTGCCAAAAGGAATCTTGTAATATAGTTGAGCTGAGTTCAAACAAACTGGAATGAAATCGCTGATGTTTGTGAAATATGTTAATAAATTCAGACGTGATCTGAGAGAGAGAGCACAGGATGTGCCGTGGCCTTACTTTCTCTTCTTCACCTCCTTAAATCCAGGAAAACATCTCTGTTACTGTGGTCTTCAGGTCTGACACCCGTAACAATCGCATTCTGACAAGTTTTTTTTATTCAGGGGAAAAGCAGCAGGATTCTTCAGTCATTTCTAAATGTTTACTAATATTCAGCTGTTAACAATGCTGCTACAGAAATGATGTTTTGTATTTTGATAACGTTTAATGACCACCAAATTCAGTACTATAAAATAAACCTCATTTATTTAGCTAATGTCTCTCGTATCTGAGCTTTTTTCTGAGGAAAATAGTTTTTATTTCTCTATACATCCTGAACACGAATACATTTTTTATTCAATTTTAAAAGCTGTTCAGCAAAGCGTGAAGCAACAGCCACATCTTTCATGTTATCAATCATTTCTTTAGTAGACATGTCATTTCAGACTTAAAATCATGTTCGCTCCAACACTTGCACACGCAAGCACACACACACACACACATGTGCATCTCTGAATAGATCCATCAATCTTTTGAAGAGTGGCTTTCAGACAGGTCTCAGTGTGGCCACAGCCCC